>NC_080723.1:7032500-7332500 GCF_019097595.1 Hemibagrus wyckioides | reverse complement strand
CTTAACACAACACAAATATTGTTATAACCAGCTCCCTGAACACTCCCTAACAGCACCTAGCCTGCTATGGGGCATGTGTACTGGCATTACAGGTTCTTCTGCTGCCAGACATTCAAAAGCAAGTAGCATTTCAAGCAGCTGTGAAGCAGTGTTTCACTACTGCCTGGCTGACCTCAAATTGGATTTATTTGCCTTAAACGGCAATTCTATTTTTTTTTGTGGAATATTTCTTTCTAAAATTGACCGGTTAAGTAGACTGTAAGTGAAGAATTGTTTTCTAAACGTATTTACCTGTGGGTCCTGCTTCATTTGTGCAACCAGTTTCTGTATAGGGAAAAAAGGAAAGGAGAAAACTGTCAAATTATATGGGACACTGACAATATTCAACACAGAGCATCAGCAGCACTTGCAGGACAACCCTGGTACTGCAACATGATAACCTGTACGATGCTTTGAAGGAAATTAGTTTTAGACAAACAACCAGAGCTACATGCCAGTCATCTAACTCATTCTTTGTGTGTTATTAGGAGATCATGACTGCATGTATATTTCACAGTGGTTAATGAAAAAAGAACCACAGGCAGAACACAACTACATTATAAAGATACACCATTCAAATATTATATTTGGCCTGTTTTTTAAATAGCTTTGGTTTGTGCACCAAACTATACAAGAAACAGAACTGGTTATAGGTCATAGAAGGAGATGTGCGCTTTACACACACCTCAAGAATAACACCAAAAATTCCCATATAATTGCTATGAAGCATCCATCAGTTACTTCCTTGCATAAATGTAAATGGTTGTACTACAGCAGCTTTCCATCCCTGTGCACTCGCACTGAGAGTGCACCATGTCTTATTAACCTAGAGTTTATTGAGTACACTTTGAGCATGCAAATACTGAGCTTTTAAAGCTAGGAGCCCAATACTTGGCAACAATGTTCCCACTCTAACAATAGTGCTGCCATGTCCCCAAACTACTGTATTTATCCTGCTGAGGCATCTATGTTCATTCTCTACTTGCTGGAACATGCAGTTCCCAATTATACTGCTGGAGAAGAAAGTGTTTTTTTTCCACACTACTAAATCCACACATGTATCTTTAATATTTACTGACTTTATAGAAATTGTGCCACACTTGAATCCATATGCATCAACTACCTCAGCAAGGAAGAGTCAGTTTCTCTGAACCCTTACAGTGAAACACACACTGCCTCAGAGTCATAACGCAGTCATTAACACACATCTGGAGTGTACTTAAAACATGACAAGACAATTACTGGTCAAGAGACAAGGTCTGTTTTAAACCTGCTTCAATACAAAACACAATAAACAAAATAAATTTAATAAACAGCTTCTTACCTGATGGACTTGTATTTCCACTTTTAGAGCCTCTTGTAATGTTTGTAATTCCATCATTGGTCCAGTTCGCCAGCAAGTCAGTCCCAGAAATTATTTAGCCTGTAAAATATTTATAAATTATTATTTTTTTTAGACATTTATTGAAGTGTAATCATATATATCCCATACAGGAAACAACTGACACTATTTATCAGGCAGGGTTACGAAGGGTTTAAATGGAGACTAGCTGGGACATTAGAGTAATAACATTAATAAGTATGCTGGTCAGGTGTTTCAGCGCATTTGCAGTTGTACAAAAAAGGTTCACACACACAAAAAAAGGATAGCACATATAGACTAACAGTATTTATAGCTATGTAAAATCTTTAGCGTGAATCGTATATATTTATATATTGTTGTATAGAAATATAAGTGTGCATGTAAGGGGGGTGGGGGTGGTTTTGGCTAAGGACATGACAATCACCACACAGCAGCAATGTGTGAGTGAGAGGCAGCCTTACAGACATTCAGTATCATTGATTTTGGTGTGCGAGGCACTGAGCCAAAAGAACAATTATAACTGAAGCTATTACAGGACTCACCAGCTGGCAATGAGACTGGTGTCCACTCACTCTCCAACTCCCTACACACACACACACGTACACAATTAGACAGTGGAAGAGACACTCTTAGCCTATGGGACAGCACAGCATTCATCTCTCAGCTCATTACTGTTGCATGTGTAACACAGCAGTTCTACTACAAGGGGTAGAAAAACAAGCAAGGATCTGTTACAGTTATTCTTTAATATCTTTATTTGCACACACAAAAACATCAAACTCAACGTCAAAGCTTAATTGCAACCTGCTGCAAACATATATTGATATGATATATTGATAAGAAGATATATTGATACTGTGGCTTTAAACAATTTGCAGCCAGAAAACGTGTTGCTGGTCCTGACGCATTTATGGCACTGCCACAGCAACATAGAAACACGGTCAATTCAAACTGGCCACTCATTTAGTGAGTAATCTGTTCTCTCTCTCACTCCCTCTGTATCTATATGGGGCTTGTACCAGGACCGCATAACTTAGATGGTAGATCGAAGTCATAAATCTGATATATGAGAAATCTATACTAAACATTTAATCTCTACTAAAGCAGGTTTATTTATCATTTCATAAAACCGTAAACGTCAAGAACCCTGTTCATGTATAAGATTTCCTAATTTCACGAAAACCTCAAACATTTCTAACCTCATCTTCCTCAATTTTGAAAGAAAAATAGATAATTTAATTAAAAATGACTTCCCAAACTGTAGAGGAACAAACATTCACTGAGCAGTGAACTTGTGTCGAATTTAAGGAACCCTGCACTACCAACAGACTGAGATAGTTAAAGCATCGTATATTGAAAAATTAAGTCTTGAATCTCTAAATGCAAAATATACATATATTAATTAAAACCTAAACTTCTGACTTGGGTTCCAGTCAAAAAACAGCAAACTAACAATTAAACATATCCATGACACATGATTAAATGCATCAGGATTAGTAAGGATTAGAAATTTTAGAAAACGTACTCAAGCAGTATTTTCCAAGCAGAAAAAACAAGAACAAACCCTAGATGAATGGTTTCCTTAATACATCTCCCAACATACATTTCACAGTATTCTGTCTGTTGCCAGCTTGATTTAAGGTGAGTTGGGAGCTTGAGGAGAACAAAAAAAGCGGAGTCCCTTTCAACTGTTATTGTGGATATAAGTTCTCTGACACACCGTGCAGTACAAGATCTTCTACAACAGTAATACTTTAAATATTCATAAACAAACTGCATAACATTTCCCAACTTGCTTTAAATTAATAAGACATGCACATTTCACTACATCTCATGATATTAACATTTCTTTTACTGATCAGTACAGTGCACTAATACTTTTGATCACATGAAATCCACTTTCTTTTTTTTTTAGAAAGGAAAGAAGGAAAAAGAAAGTTTTGACACAGCAGGAGGAGGAACAGGATGTTGCAAAATTCAATAATTCCTCAGTGTTTTTGATTTCCTTTGTTTTAAGATTTGGAAATGTTTCCCTGATCCTTTTTAAAAGGCAAGAGTAATCCAATGAGTCGTATAGTTGTTTTAATAATACACCCTTGTATTACATATAACGTATTTCACCAATAGCACAATTTTAATGAAGTTCTTAAGAAGAGTTAAGAGGCACACTTGCCATTAATACTGTATTAAACATGAGCTGGGGTACAGCAAACAACGTTCACACATTGCCACCACAGATCAACACTTGTGCTACAGCTTTATGCTTATTTGTTAAAACATGGTTCTTGGCTGTACCAACATTCGGCTCGGGCTTGGCATAAATAACGTAGCCTGAGTTATTGATTTTATTTAACAAAACAAAAAAAACAAAAACAAGAGACTGCTCTTGCAGACATGTACAGTCCAGTACAACACATAATCTAATGAAAGCGCTTTCTGTCCAAAGCTCTCTCATGTGGTTTCGCACAATTCCTTACTGAATTGTAAGGCGCATAAAAGAAAACACTACAAAAATCCCAGTGGTCAAGCAACAGTTGAATCCAACTTCGTGAAGAAGGTGAAGGAGAAGGTGGAGGAGGAGGAGGAGAAGAAGGAGAAGGAGGAGGAGAAGAAGGAGGAGAAGAAGAAGATCAAAGAACATTTTGGAAAGAAAAAAAATGACTCAGTTTCAAGCAACTTCAGCGTGCCAAGACTTGGGTTATTTAGTTATTATTTATTTATAAGCCAAGGTACACTATTAGGTACTTCCAGGTTCCTTGTCTCTGGGATGTTACCCCATAAGAGTCTTCTCTCTTATGCAATCTTTTACATGGTAAAATTTTTAAAATGATTTAGGACATGACTGGACCTAAAGGACCTCTCAACATGGTTGTGAGAATATCTTCAAGAGCTTTATTTAGGAGTAATTATTTAAGTTAGTACAGACTTCCTGTCAGCTCAGACCACTTTGGTCATTCTCCTGTGATCACTCTCATCAAGATGTTTCAACCTACACTCTTAGGATTTTTTTTTTGTTTTGTGCACCATGCTGTGTAAACTCTAGCGACTGTTGTGTGTGAAATTCCCAGGAGATCAGCAGTTTCTGAAATACTCAAACCAGCCCATCTGGCACCAACACCCGTGCCACAGTTAAAGTCACAGTGATCGCACTTTTTCCCCCACTCTGATGTTTGTAATGAACATTAGCTGAAGCTCTTGACCTGTATCTGTATGAATATGATTATATTTACCACTCTGCTGCCACATGATTGGCTGATTAGATAACTGCATGAATGGGCAGGTGTTCCTAATAAAGTAGACAGCGAGTGTATAACTACCTGTTCATGTCTAAATTATGACAGCTAATATTTACAGCCAACAATTACTTTAGTGCTACAATACACAGATTATAACAATCTGCTTATTACTATGTTCGGTTATTAAACTGGTTTTCCTTCATTTAAGATAATGAAATACTAATTCTCTTCATCCTAGCATATCAGATAATATGATTGGTGTGGGTGGGTGAAGAGGGTTTCACTGAGTAAGTTGTCACTTAACGTCCCCCAAATGTGACATTAAAGGTGCTCTAGTCAATTATTTTATTACATACTTACAAATAACTTTGAAAATATGTAGAACATGATTTTTAGAAATAAATAATTAATAAAATCAAATTGTGCCCTTAGCAAAAGTGTATCAAATCACTGAAAAAAAACAATTTTGGAAACTTCAGGTCGAGAATGACCGTTTGGGTTTGGAAGCGCCTCAAGTCAATCATTTTAAACACACTCTACTGGCCACACATATCCTGGGGCAGAGCTTCGTGAACAGTGGAGGGAATTATGTAAATAAAGAACACCTGGGAAACAAACTCACAATTAATGCATATTTAAGTTTTTTTTTCCTAAAATGTACAGAGATTTATACACTATATAATTAATGCAGTGCAGTTTTTAGTTTCAATTTCCTGAAGCATGCAAACATTACAAAAAGCAAAGACACATAAAACATGCAAGACAAAGTGCCCAACAGTACACCTTATACACATCAGGGGTGACCAAACTCTGGCCCCAGGGACAAATGCATCCTGTGAACAGATGTTTGATGGCTCCTGTGTTAGAAAATATAGCTACAATAACTGCGGCTATTGTTCTTTTCACCTGACGGAGGCAGCAGATTGCGTTAACACAGGTAGCTAAAAAGCAAGAGCCCCCCCACTCAGAGAATTTGATAAACAAGTATTTGGAAAATATACATATTTGTTTGTCCAAGTATTCTGTTTATTAACAGAAGGTTTTAGAAGTTTGAAATATTTAAAAGAAAGAAAGAAATGTTCAATAATTGTACACTATTTCTAGGTCTCTATTCAAATGCAAGATTTTGATCATTTTATCCGCTTTGTTTGTACCTAACGCCTAAATTCCCCATGTCTAATCTCTTTTACTGAAGCATGTGTTCAGATGACACTCTGATGGATGAGACATATTTTGCTGGTCCAAATCCAGCGCTGAAAGAGACACATGACAAGTGCACCACAGGTACACTACTTTACAGAAAATCTAAAACTTGCAAAAAAAAAAAAAAAAAAAAAAGTAAACAAGCATTTTAATCTAAACAAACACTCCAAAGTGCTTATGAATACATAAACAGGAGTGTCACATGAGAAGATTAAACAACTACAGGAACACCATTCAGAAACATACACAGTTAAAAACTAAGACAAGTGAAGACATTATTCCAGCAAAGCCTTTTTTTAATCTTGATGTTTTTGTAATCCTTAAAAACAAAGCAAGCAAACAAACAAAACACACCACACGCAATCCATCACACACCACCATGAAAAGTCCATATGAGCCTGGACTCATCCTCCTGCTGCTCACCTGAACATTAACACTCAGTGAGAGAGAAAGGCAAGAAGCTGGTAGGAGGAAGGAACAACATTGGCTAAGTGAATAGGAAATAAAAAAAGTGCGCATCACACAAGTTATCAGTTGATTTGCGGCATGAAACGCGAGAGCAGAGTGCGTGTGAGATCCCGCAAGGTGCACAGGAACAGCTAAAGTTCAACGGCACTTTTTATTGGGCCTAAAGCAGCTCCCATGAATTGAAGATGATGCGGGACTCGGAGACGGCAACGAGGCACAAAAGTGCACTTTATTCTAACACGGGCCTAGACTTTAACTAGGCGTGGAGGGATCGTTTCATTAACAGGAGTGAGGGCAAATAAAAGAAGATTAAATAAAGTTTCCAAGCAGCTCGCGCTTTTGAGTTTGGGGTGGCTAAGTGCTGCTCTTGCTAGCTGAATCTCAAACAATCTGCTCGGTCCTGTTACTTGGTGCAAGCTAGCTAGGAGCATTAGCAAGAGCAGAACAACTTAGCGAGAGACCGACTAAACATTTCTTAAACATGTAACTGCGTTTACTAAGAAGTGACCAACTCGTCCCAGGTTGTCAGGAACAAACATGTGAACTATACAAGCTAGTTTTCTTAATGTATAACTGGTGAGAAAAGATGGAGAAAGACACGGGGAGAGAGAGAAGAGAAAGAGAGCGAGTGAGCCCCGGGAGCTCGGACGCACTGATGTGGCATCGTGCTAGCACTCTTCGGGTTCAGGCTAACGAACGCTTTCCAGATGAGAAGCTAACACAGCTAGAGCTAACAGGCTAGCACTAGCCAATTGAAACGACAAATAACTGTATTGGCAGGCTAACTGCGAGCAGCATGTTTTATAAGCCGCGCGGCCGTTTTCTAAACACAGCAACAAATTTGCTTGCATAAACAAGATTTTTTTCCTCCTTGGCTCCTTCTCAAGATTTCACTGTTTGTAAACGAAGTTAAATTCGGCCCCTTTGCTGTTTTCGCTTGCCTTCCTCCAATAAGCACTGCACTCAGGGATACCACTCAACTCTTAGAATAAGGATAAACCAACGAAAAGGCAGGCGTCCAGACTTCCTCACCTACAACATACAGACTGAGATATCTTGACTCTACGAAAACAAAAGCGGCTCAATAAGCGAACAAAGTCCAGAAATAAAACTTCTAATAATTATTATTTTTAAAAAAAGATCCCAAGGTGCACTTACCCTGCACTCTTCACTTCAGCAGTAGTCCTTCTGACAAATTATTTAAATAAATATTTACAAACACCCAAAAATATCTCGGCAAACAATCTGAGAAACGATCCCTTACATAACTGTAGCGTTACACTAGCATTGATTTAGTCGGACGATCCGATCTTATTTTTGTTTGCTTAAATTTAATTTGTGCGTTAAAAAAAAAGAGAGAAACTGAGATACAAAACAAGAACTCTTCTTCAATCTCATTCACCACGGCCGCAGCACAAAAATGATCAATGCGCGCAGGAAGAGGGAGACGAAGGGGCTGTTAAAACTACACGGAAAACGTGTAAATTTAGCTCCCTTGTGCGTTAAATCGCTTTATATGAAATAGAAGAATGGTCAAGTGATGGCTGTTAGTCAAATCTTTACGAAAAAGTGAAAGCGAAAGGTGTTTTAAAACAGAACTACTTTTTGTGACGGTGCGGCGAATTTATTTCACTTTGCCTAGGGAACAGTGGTACTGCGACTTCCATTGCCTAGGGAAAAACCCGGATGTAAACTCGGCGAAACTCATCTGGAGAGAAGTGGCACAACCAACTCAGTTCAACTCAACGCCAAGCAAAAGAAGTAGCCCAGAAAAAAGAGAGGAGGAAAAGGAAGAGCAGGCCTTGGGTTATACGGACGAATCCTACGCAAGCCCCCTTTTATAAAGTGTCTTTACTTTGTTTGTAGTTCCAACACGCGATACTTGTGCACCTCGAGTCCCTCTTGCACGTGCATTGGTAATCATATTGTGCTGCTGGCTAATCGCTGGAGAAACAATACTCTTGTTGAGCGCGCGCACAGGCGAGGCGAGCGGTGCTGTGTTATGAAAGAGGAGGCTGCTGCTGCTCCGTTAACCAATAAACAGTTTTTTGTGCTGCGCCGCCATGACATATTTGAGTCTGGGTATAATTCCACACACTTTCATTAAAGTGTTTCAAGAATCGTTTTAAAGGTACAATAGTCGACATTTTTCATTTCTCACTATTATAATAATGGGCGAATCTATTTAAAAAAAACAAACATTTATTTATATAATATACATATATATATAAAATCATCGAACGTGTATTTAAATATTATGCAGGCAATTAAAAGGCAGGTTTTTTTTTTGTCTTCCGGTCCGGAATGTTTGTTTGTATTTGGATTAGCCCCTTTGTCAGTCATTTTATAGATACGCCCCTAACGTGCTTTTACATCCATTTAAATCATTATGATGAGAATTGTTAATTAATTTAACATGAGGTGCAGCTTTGCTTTAGGCATATAGGCACGTCATGTGTGCTCGAAAGTGATGTTAAGTCAGTCCTTGCTATTGATAACTAGTTGTACCATTGTAAGATTTGAGGGGCGGAGCTTTGTGTACATGGTTGGAAATGGGTCAGGGCTAGGATAGCTTTAAAGAAGAACTTGAGTGTCCTGCACAGACCTCTGACCAAAACTCAACTGAACACCCCTGGGATGAACTGGAACACTGACTGCACCCCTGACCTCCTCACTCACCATCAGTGTCTGATCTCACTAATCTTCTTTTGGCTGAATGGGCAAATCTCCACAGATGCACTTCAAAATCTACTGGAAATCCTTCCCAGAAGAGTGGAGGATGTTATAACAGCAACGAAATGTTCAATAAGCACATATGTGCTGATCAGGTATCCACAAACTTATATAGTGTACATATAATAATAATTACCCCTTTTCAAATTTCCCCCAAAAAACTAAAGAACAAAATATTCAGATACTGGAGCAAAAAAGGAAACACTTTTCCTGATTGTGATTAACCAAGTCATTCAATTTCAAGCAAGCAATACTTTACAGTCTACAAGCTCAGCTTCCATATGGGAAGCTTAAACATTATAATGGTAATTATAATGGTAAAACAATAATCTGTAAAGCAACCTAGAGTGTTAGAAAGGCCCTACAAAAATTACATACGTTAATAGTAAGTTGATTACACTAACTAAATAGAATCAACTAAATAAAACTGGACTCGGTTGTTGAGTATTCCCTTTTAACAGCACACTTTATGCCAGTTGGACCACAGTTGGAGAGTGCAGTTCCATATTATTATAATGTTTATGAATATGGACCTTAAACTGCGTCCAGTAATCATTTTGTATGGTGACCCTCTGCATTGTCCCATTGCATATTTCTGTAAAAAGTACACAACCTAACTACCTTTAATTTTCTCAAATTAAATAGATGTGAATAGATATGTGATGTCTTTTGTGGATAATTAATAATTTTAGTTTATAGATTTGAATTAAGGGCTAAAATGTTATTATTTAATATTTCTTAGAATTACCCTTGAATTTAAAATGATGCACAGTGTGTCCTTAGTTTAAAAATACATTCTGAAGGCAAAGCTAAATTAAGGCCAATCTTTATTATTTAGGCCTTATGACATCTGTGTCTCATTATTGAGTTTTAGAAAACTCTTAATGAGAGCTGGAGTGTGATAGAAGAAGAAGGTGAAGAAACACTTTAACACTTTCCTTTAGACTGTTAATGCTCAGTGATGGTCTTGGAAACAGTAAACGAAATGGATGAAATGGTAGGGGTGAAATGAATAGGAAGTTTGGTTTTTGCCTCAGCATTTTAAAAGGTAACGTAACTAAAACAGAGCATGACTTCTCGTGGTAGCTTATGTGTATGAATACATACGAACATCAAAAAGAAAAAACAGCATTTTATTTCAGTTGACACAGTTTTTAAAAGTATCTCTCCATTTTCGGTACTGTTTATTATACACAGGGTAACAGGGAGCCATTAGACTATCCAGTCACACCCTAGTTTCACACACAATTTAGAGATGCCAATCAGCATATGATATGTCTTTGGACAAGGTTGGTGGAAACCAGAGTACCTGGAGGAACCCCCCAAAGTACAGGGAAAACATGCAAACGCCTTGAACACAGGACAGAGGCAGGAATCAAACCCCCAAGCACAGAGGTATGACATATGTTTTTCCCCTAATAGCATTCAAATACTTAAAAACACTTGGGCCTCTTCTGAGTTATAGTTAGACTCATAACTAACAAAATTAAGTGTATGAAATATTTGTTCTAATGAAATATTTCTAAATTCAGAAATTTCAATAAATAATTTCTAAAAGAAAGAAAAGGAAAGAACAAGAAAACACTATTAGATATTTTGGTCTGTAGAGGGAGACATAATATTACATATTCTCACACAGCCAGCAGGCTGGTGGAAAAACTAGACCAACTCATCCCACTGCATTGTCTCAGTCAGTACCATAAGACCAGATAGTAAATGTCAAGTAACTACAAGTCAATAAAGAGAGTGAAACATAGGCTTGGAATTGAAAATATAAAAAAATATGTTTCCAAACGTCATTAACTTACCACAAAATCATAAAAGAGATGATGTTATACAGTATTTCTATGGCTACATTACAAAATCTGAGCAATGTAATTTACATTTCTTGTTAATAGGAGGTTTCATAGACAAAGTCTGTATTTCATCTCATAAGCTTCATCTAAGGAAACTGATAAGCAAGCACAATTTAATCAAACTGATTTCACTAAAATAAGCATTCATCTGGTTTGATTTTGTGTGTGAGTTTTTTGGGGGCTATGTGTGTATTTAACCATTTAAATCCTAAAATAGATAATGATAGTCTAAAATCCTCAGATGATATACGAATCTAACGTCTAATCTGTATGGCTTTCACAGAATTTAAAAGAAAACTTCATTTACCTCATCTGTCAAGTATGTCCATTTAATATTTTTGTTATGATTCACTATTCTGATAAAATATTGGAGAAAGAGATGCTTCTTCTACAACAACCTCCAAAATATCATTTGCGGTTCAAGATAAGGGGATTTGAAAATATGTTGAACTTGCAGCATACTATACAGCTAGTTGTACACCAGTGCGTGCATGTGCACTCACACAGGTGTGTCTGACCCCTAGGCATATGGTCTGCTGTGCCATGCTGATCCATTCACCTGGGATTGTAGGTCTGCTCTGATGGATAGTGGGAATGGAGGGCCTAAAACTGCTGTTATAATATTAGTAACTGAATCATGATCTATTCAGCCACCAGAATGGGGCATCCAAGCCAAAAACAGCTGTCCCTGCCCTTTCTGTGAAACTCACCAGCTGAACCACCATATTATGGATTTGACAGTCCTTGAGTAAAGCATTTCTGCTATGTGGTGGTTTCGGTTCACTAGCCATGCAGCGTACAGAGACTCTGAGGATGGTGTGCATCTGCCCACTTTCAAAGCTTTTTTACCAACCTCAAGATTGCTTGCTCTTATCACCATTATTGACTCGTGCTTTTCACAACTGTCAGTCAATCACCAGAACATTGTAATGGTCTGTGTTGCAGCATTGCTAGGTTTACGACTGAGGCGACTGCTGTTCGTATCCTTGCCAGATATACAAAGTCTACATATAGGTGGTGTGTGGTCACTTGTGATTTTCTGTCTGCCATTTTGATTGAGATAGCCCTGCCTTTTGTCAGAAAGCATCTTTTAGCCTGTGAGTCAAGCTTCATTCCTACGACCAATCTGGGCAAGTGCCAGAAGGCTTTTCTTTTAATTGATTTTCCTTCCTAGATCTTGAACAGGGACAAGTAGCCCTGTCCAGCTCTTGGGACTGTCCAGCAGCCAGTCATTGGCTTGTAGAAGAGGAATTGCCAGGAGCAGTACTAGGTCCCCTTGAGCACTATACTTCATTGCAAGGCTGTGTTCAGGCTCATAGCGCCTGCATTTGACCCATACCCACTGCCAGCTATTATATTCTGTGTTCCAACACAATATAGACTTATTTCTCCTTTTCCATGAGACTAATCAGGGTTATTGTCAGTTTTTGTCATCTTCTTCTTTTCAGGTAGGTTGCTACAATTAAAGCAATGCTACAATTAAAGCAATAGTCTGTAAGTACCTGTGAGAGATATTCAGATCCCAAACAATTTGAGCACTGATTACGTCTAATCAGTACTGGGGTTTGTAAGGGCAAACGGCTTACCATTTTGCCCTAAAATACAAAAGCTGATGAAAGTTTAAACAATCCCTACAATTACAAATGTATAGGTTTGAGAAGCTTATAAGATGATAAGAAGTTACTCTGCAGTGGTAGTGCTAAAATATGCAGGCACAAACAAAGTGCTATGTGTCTTGTTGAGTAACACAGTCATTCATGGTTATCAGTTGTAGCTGATTTGTTCATAAATTTACAGTAATTGCTTGTGATGGTTCCACTGGGGCACACAGATTCACACCTAGTGCAAATTTTTACTGGGACACAAAGCTGTCAAACCAAGCAATTAAATCCCTCTTTTTTGTGCCTAAGTACTGATGTGGATACTGAGACAGGGTTGCTATCTGTATGTTTGTCACCCAGATTGCATTCTAAACATCATTTTAAAAGACCCACCCCTTCAACCCTGTTCTGATGCCTTATTTCCTCCTTCTCCATGCTCTACTCCATTTCTTCTGCCTACCTGTTTTACTTCTGCCTTTACTTTTTCTCTGTTCTGCTTTACTTTTCACTTTTTTGCGGATCATTCTTTGGCTGCACTGTTCTTTCTGTTAAACCCTACAAATTGTGTTTTGTTTTTGCATCATCAGATCATGTTAGGTACACTGTAAAACTGTTTTAAAAGAAAGAAAAAAGCCTGTAAAAGTAAAAATGTGGGGAAACATTTTCAAAACATCAAAACACTGTAAATAGTAATACAAATGCTGTAAATATATGTTATCTTTAGTTTTACAAGCCCAGACTGGAACCTACAGAGACTTGTATAGACAGGGCTTGTAAAAAAAAAAAAAAAATCGATAAAATACAAGGTTTGGCTGTTAGTTTAATAGCAAAAAATGTGACTTTTAATTCACATAAGTGCTATTTCTGAATTGTGTATTCTTATTAATAAACAAAGACTTTTACCATGAAATATACAGGCATGGATCTATTTACACTATTTTACTGTGTCACAATAAATTGTACTGCCATTGTTTTTACCAGTTAAGGCCTGGTAAACACAACTGCTAGCTATTTATAATAAATATCATGGATTTAAAAAAAAATAAATAAATTTCATGTTGCCAGATACCACAGCACAGCTTCAGAAGTCGTTTGGAGTCCACACCTCAGTAGGTCAGAGCTGTTTTGGCAGTGCTCAGAGAACCTACACAATATTAGGCAGGTGGTTTTAATGTTATGACTGATCAGTATATAGTACGTAGTTGGATGTAATTGGATTGTAGGGAGACAATCTTCCGACATTATTTTAACAGGCTGCTCATCAAAGTGCTGGCTCCATTGCTAATGTCTCCCATTTCACTCAAGTGAACCACCATGCACTCCATATCAAAAGCCCCAAATTGTATTGGGCTTCTGTGTAATGCCAGACACTGGGCCACTGTTTGCTTTGTTGTGTCATTCTGCATTATAAAACCATAAAGGTGATGGTATCCAGAAACCACTTTCCTTACCAGACCTTCCAAGGGAGGCCATCTTTCTTTCACTATATTAAAAAGTTTAGAAGTATAAAAATAAGACTAGAACAAAGCAAAGAAGAAATATTGATACATTGCAACTTCTTTTGGTGATGCTGCTGCTGCTGCATATAATAATAATAATAATAATAATAATAATAATAATAATAATAATAATAATAATAATAATAAAAATAATAAGTTTCTTCCTCTTCTTCTATTTATTATTATTGAGATTAGGACATAATACATTGATTAAAAGAAAACAAACAAAAAAAAAATCATCATTCATAGTAGTTTATCTAAAATGTTAGCAAGGCTGTAGTTAGTTTCACTGTAAATGGAAGCAGAAGCAAGCTTCTTATTTCTCTGTCCCTAGTAATAAACACCAAAATTACTCATCAGAAGTGAAGTGACAAAAACACTGGCCAGTAATTTAGTTTGTTTCCATATTGACTCTACAAACGGGCTTGTAGGTGGAATGAACTCTGCGTTTTTGCGTGGATGTGATGAACAGAGTAGCTTTGGAGGAACAAAGGCTATCCGGCCACACCTGGGCCATTACATCAAACACCAATGTACCCAAATAACTCTAAATTCATCTGGTCGAAAAGGGCTTTGTGTATGCAGACACAGAGCTCAAAGCATGCTCTGATGCAGACATTAAAGGGTTTGCATAGAAGATAATAGGTTCTGGCTTGTGCACTGTTCTTTGGTCTCTGCATGCTCTGGTGTCAGTCAATTCACCAGCATCTGCACCATCTGCTTTTTTTTCTTCTATCAAATATGTTATCAGCGTCAACCAAACTGTCTTAATGTTAAAGTCATCAAAATAATTTAAATACACACTAAAGGATAAAAAAAATCCTATTCTATTGGGGAAAAAACTCTCTTCCAATTCAAAACTTTGCTTTGGCAAAATGGGAGCACTTTGACCATCTGTGTGTCTCAGCCTCTAATTCTTTTTGATGTTGCCACTCAGCAGGAGGTTGTTACTTTGAGAGGGACAATCATCTTGGCAAAGACATGGCAGCCAGGCTTGAAGTGCTGAAGTGGCAAGGTTTTCTGTTCTCAGATTATTATTATTATTATTATTATTATTATTATTATTATTATTATTATTATTATTATTATTATTATTATTATTATGTGTAAAAGATCTTGTTAATTCTAAAGTGAAGAACAAATCAGGGCACACAGTAAAGGAGATGTTATAGTTTTTAAGCAGAGTAAAATCAGAGTTGCTCTCTCCTCTGCTGGATCCCGTTAGAGCACTTAAACAGACAAAAGCTTAGATTAGAGATTAGAGATTTGAATTTCTTGAACATTTCTACAATTCAGCTTTAGTTTTTTAAATATACATTACAGCACAATAAAATTCTTTTTCTCACGTATCCTAGCTTGTGGTATCAGTGCACAGGGTCAGTCATGATATAGTGCCCTGGGAGCAGAGAGGGTTACGTGCATTGCTCAAGAGCCCAACAAGACAGTTTGGCAGGGCTGTGGCTTAAATCTCCAGCCTTCTGATCAGCAACCCAGAGCTTCAACCACCAGTGCTTGGGGGCATTGTCATGCTGGAACAGGTTTGGGCCTCTTCAGTTCAGTGAAGGGAAATTGTAACGCTACTGCATACAAAGACATTCTATACAATTTTGTGCTTTGTGGCAAGAGTTTGGGAAGAACCACATATGGGTGTGATGTTCAAGTGTCTACATTCCTTATCTACAGTACCTAATTCATCAGGTCTGAGAATCCCATATTGTTTTGTTTGACGATAGTGCTGGCTTTAAGTTATATGGGTTGGGTTCTAGTCAGGCTATATCTTATAACTGTTCACTACTAAATTTAAGTTACTCCCCTCAATTGAAATGAACAGGCAAACGCTTTACAATGGATAGATGAAAAACAAAATCTGTCACCTTATTCTACTCTCAAACACAGCCTGCAAAAGTCAATCACATTATCTAACTAGGTTTGGCTGGTCCCCTGCATTGTCTGTGTACTTAGCAAAATGAAAGCAAGGATTAATCGTAAATATTATCAATGGATGAGCCAAAGAAGATTTGATGTTTTTACTACAGACACTCCTGCAGCACAGCTTTGTGAGTAATTGCTGCAGAGGGCCATCATCCCTACACTTGTACTGCTGCCTTTAATTTATTTTACTGACTCAGCTAAACATTAATGGGACAAAGCAATTTAAAGTAAAAATAACTCAACTTTTATTTATTTATTTATTTATTTTTAATTTTCTTTACTTCTTTGATTTGCTTAAATCTCCTTTTCATCTCCCCACCCCTCCACATCCACTTAAACTGCCTCTCTGTCCTGTTATACCTGTTATCTAACTGTGTGTGGTGTGTAGGCGGGGATTATATTCATACGCTCATGGATATCAGCTGCATATGGTGCAGAAGTGCACTTCTATATTCCACCGTCCCGCTCAGCTAGAGGCCCACAGTGTACCGCGCGCTCGGACCACGCAGTACATTCAAACCGGGACAGTGTTAACATTTCACTTCCCTCATGCACGCCCAACACAAAGTGAAATTATGCCGCAGAGATGAATCAGCATGTGCTTCACCGGTTGAGTGAAGATGATTTGAGTCTTTGTTTAAATTTACAGGAAGTTTAAGTTGCCCATTTGACTGACTGCAGATAGTATGTTTTACTGTAGTTTATGTTGTACAAGACCCACACACACCCACACACACATTGCTTCTTCCATATTAATCTATGCTAACTATTGCTGATGGTTCATTTCATGATTTGCCAGTAGCTCTTCTACTTGTTGCTTTGCAATACATCCGTGTAACCTTTAATGTAATATTGGCTGCTGAAAATGACTTCATAATGTGCTTAAAACTGACACTACATTAGCACATGAGCCTCTCATGTTACTGAGCTGATGGAGTAAGTCACTGGCACCTCAGAGGTGTGTGTGTGTGGGAGCAGAACCTGTGTGTTCTACTAACGGTTCGGGGAATGCATAGCACATTGAGTGGGTTTCTATTTGCTTGGTTTTATGTAAAGCTAAGTAGGAGGGATGCTTGGCCTTTATGGAGGCTGATTGTGCCCTTTGTAGTATATAGCTTTATACTGATGATGCTTCCTGGCACCTTTAGTTGTCCTGACAGCAGTCTGATTTTAGTTTCTTTTAAAGGCATTTATGATATTGTCAAATATCCTGCAGCATGCTGACAAATGTATGCTCCTATAAAAAGAACTGCTGATTTGCTTGTACACTTTTCATTCTTGACCAACAGGTGGCAACACAGCTTCATCATAACACGGGCCAATGAGAGGAGGTGGGAGGGAGGACTGTAACATGCTCAGAGAGGTGAGCCGATAAAAGTGTGGTTCTGAGGCAGTCAGCTGGAAGTGTGTGAATGCAGAAGACATGGCTTTAAGCATGGAGTAAAACCAAAAGGCAGATAAGAAGACAACTATGGGTCCTGTTGCTGCCTGAGGGTTTTACACTTCCTGGACTTGCTACACTGTTCAGAGACACTGTCTTGTTTGAGTGCCAGAAGAGAAAGAAAGTAAGAAAGAAAGGAAAAAACAGAAGAGTCAGGGAAAAGGCTCGGCCCTGGAGGAAGCGTCTGTTTGAGACAAAGTCATATTGTTGTCAGTGGGTGGTGGAAAAACAGGCTCCAGAACATGGAAGAGGAGAAGGAAAAGTTTACTGTAAAAGCCTCGTACAGACATTCACACACTTTCACTGCTCACACACATGTTCAGACAGCTGCACTTCCTGGTATGCTGTGTGGACTGATTGACTGAGCTGCTTGGTGGAATGAGCTCCTACACCATGAAGATCAAGCACATTGTGATGCTCTTGTTTACAATCTGAGGATATTTCTTGTAATAACATAAAAATAGACTGATTTTTTGTGTATAAAATCATGTTTGTGTGAGATGGGATATCTCTACCTGGACTCAGTTTGCATTGTGACCTCGTGATGGAGGGGGATGGAGACAGAGGTGAGATGTCTGCCAACCTGGATGCTCTTGTGGATGGTAAGGAACAGGCAACTCCAGGATCAGCATCGTCGTCCTGTTCAGATCTGTCCACCTCTACCCCTGCAGTTCAGCCCTGTCCACACACCACCAGGACCTTCAGCGGACTCCGGTTCTTTGGCAGAAAGTGAGTGTGTGATTGTGTGTGTATTAATGTGTGAGAAAGTGTAGCTGCTTTATGTTTTGAATTTAGGAGGAAAGTCATAACATCAGTCCCAAATCAAAAGCAAACAAAACAAAAACCCTTCAGCTAAACAATAAGTAATGAGTCTCAGATGAGTCAGAACAGTTACACCTTGAGCCCCAACATTCCTGACAGCTGGCTTCTCAACGTAACCGAAAAGCCTTGCACTTTAATTTCTTCAGTTATTTTAGAGTTTAGTAATATGGTTGTGGAATAGCACTTATTTAAAATTCCAAATGTATATCTGCCCTTTTCCTGTTACTGTTACTATTGCAAATTATATGTATGTCAACTCTTTTCCTTCTCATAACCCACATTGACTCCTAAATGAATTTTACTCAAAACACGGCAGGTTTTTAAATGTGCAATATCACCTTTCATCAACTGGGTATACTAATCCTACAGTCTCATGTGGTTTGCCAAAAATGGCTGCCTTAATGGATTCCTAAAGAAGTTAATTAAGATCTATTATTGTCAGACCTGTTGGGACTATGGTCACACCCTTCTAGTGCACTGCTGACCTTGTGCTTTTTAGAGATGACCTACAAATTACACTGTAAAAGTATATATTTTGTTTATTACTTGGTTTTTCTAATCAGAATATACATCATTATTTAAGTATGTAAATAACATATTTTGGGACATGTACATTAATATGTAATATGTAGATTATCTTCTTAAACTCCTAGGATCCATCGCATTCCTCACTCATGTAACTACATATATTTCTTTAATGTTGTAGCTGAATAATTAATAGTTGTTATTGAATAATAACTGAATAACCTTCAGTTTACGGAGTTAACATTTGATTATAGGTTAACACAGGTAGGAAGTAAGAAAGAGGAAGCATACATTTTTTAAAAATGAAGTTTCATGTCATTTGATCTGTTGGCACAATACTTTACAAATTACCGTTACTGGCCTATTTTTATGATGGAAAAAAATAATTTCAGTTCATTTTTAAAAGAGTGAAAGAGACTCTAGGTAATGAAAGCTGCACCTTACCAAATTTATTTTTTTTATTGGACCCTATGGTTTAGTTAGGAGCATGTGGAATGTGTGTGTGTGTGCGATTGTTTATGAATTATAGGTGATGATTGTTTTTGGTGATAATTTGCATCTAAGCACATATTTGAAACATAAAAATCTGACACTGGGTGAACACAGGCACTTTAAAAAATGATTCTGATTCGGCCGGCCAAAACAGTTAGTGGGAGTACAGTTTTCAGTTTACAAAGTGAAAAAACATAGCACCTTGTGGTTTCACATATTGTTCTTTTTTAATGAACTGTATTCAGTTGTGTTAAAATGGATTTGAAATGGAAATAGCTACACAGAACAAGTAGATTTAAAATTCTCTTTCTGCATGTTTTAGCAGTTATGAGCTCTCACATCTGTCGATACAGTATAAAATACAGTAACATTTATTTCTTTGCAATCAAAACCATGCCTTATGCAGGCCTCATGTAGCTGTTGTTTAGTGATTGGTTTAGAGAAAATACATGCATGCACAATAGTAATATATGCAAACTGTTATTCATGTCACAGATTATTAAAATTATTATTATTATTACTATTATTATTTAATTAATTAAGCTCAATAGCACAATCCTAGTGTAACAGTGCTTCTAATAACCTGTATGTCCTGTTGTTACTCAACACTGCTTACTTAGTTGGTTTTTTTTTTTTACTTGGTTTCTGTGAAGTGATAGAAATGTATGGATGTTAAACACTAGTCTGGAATTGTGTACCTTTGTAGACACATGTGCACACATGCCCAGACCTACAAAATGTCATAAAGTAAGCGTTTCATGCAGTATCTGATACAACTTATTGTTCCCTGCTGTTCCCCCTGGGTTGGCATTAGTTTCAAATGACAGGAACAGTTACAGATGTAATTAGCATATTATTTCGTTTTTCCTAACTGCCAGGTGTATTCACCTGGTTAACCTATACCACAAGTCATATGCTGTATGCCATGTCATGTGGAACTTTGGGCTGACTGGAAAGGTGTTCTGAGATAATTACTTCCTGCCACTGGGAGGGGCAATATTAACTCTGTAAATCTGGGGATGGTATGCAGTGGTGCCTAAGTTGCAATGGCTCAGACTAATTAGAGTGGCACACCTCATTGGAGTGGAACAAGTAATCCACACCCCCTAAAGTCACAGAAGGGGCTGGGTGTCTGGGCCACTGGTTGACCTTGCTTAATAGGTTCACCATCCAGTGGGACAGTGTCTGTTTAGGTGCCTTTCCCATGAAATAAATTGGGAAAGTTGATCAAATTTACTGTTATGTGGTCCAAGTTCATTCTGGGCATAGCAAGGAATACTCAGAAAATTCCCCATCATGGAAGATGGGTAGGTTAATAGCTTGGACAAGTTTGGGTGATATGAATTTGGGCAAGGGAATCAGCCAAAAAAGCAACCAAGGGATGAACCCCAAGATGACTCCAGTGTCATCCAGCCACCAGCACTTGCAAGACGAGCTTGTGACTGCTGGCATCTGGGTGAAGGGCAGAGTCTTACAGGACTACAAGGGTTAGTGCAATGGTGAAATCCCTTGGTATACAAAGGGACATTGCGGTCTTCAGAAAGGCTGTGGCAGATTTATGAGGATAGTGAACACCTACACCTATGACTTCAATGTTGAAGAAGACTTGTTGAAATGTTAGAACCTGTCACTGGAGCAAGATGATTGAGTGCACATCATTTGCAGAACAGCTTCCATTTGGAGAATTACATTTAGGAATGACCTTTGGACAGTTAGATCAAAACTCTCTACCTGCTCTTCATGCAAAGGGACCAGACCAACAGGTTTAGGTAACTCTTAGCTGAAGGTGCAAAATCATTCCATCTATTTGGGAAAATAGATCTAAAATAGATCTAGAGGAAAGGGCCAAGGCATTTAGTTCACTAGTGAGTGCAGCAGTGGAAACTAAGCCCTTGAAGCCATTTCAGGCAGGATTCAGAATTATATGCAAGGTGGACAGAATAGAGTGGAGGTGAAAATGCATATAGTATACACTGTGGCCATTCATGAGCCAGGGCATCCTGATCTATCAGGCAATTCAGAACCACAGTTGACAGTGGGTGAGTTTGGAATGTGCAAATAGGTCCATCTGTTCCCTGCCAGATCTGGCATCTCACATCTGGGTGTGTGTGCTGTATTGAGAACTCATCTGCTACATTGTTATGCTGCCCTGACAAATGATTTGCTCTCAATGAAGACAACCATGGATGTCACCACCGGATACGTTTTTGTGCAAGGTGGAGAATGCTATCCAACCTACCAAGAGAGCGACCTTTGTGATTGATGTATCTTACCCTTATGTCTGTTTAGACCAGCATATGGCAAAAGTTGATGACATGTATAATGACAGGGTGGGTAGTATTGCCATTGAATCTAATTTCATATGAATTAATTGTGTCGCTTGTTTTGGTACTAAGGAATGGACTTTTTTTTAGTTCCCAAACCAAACACTATAAATTGTGTGAGAATGGCAGGCATGTTTTATTGTATGTGTTGGTTAGAAGGGGTGATATAGAACATTAAGTTCCTTTTCAATAAAGCAAATTGTAAAGTGGATTGAGACCGCTTGTGGTTGATTTGAGATATGTCTGTTCATCTGTTGTGTTCACATATAGATGAAAAGCAGTGTGTCAGAAATATGAGAATTTGTTCTTTAAAATTTAAGTGCTCATCCGTCATCTGGTCCATCATGTAGTACTCTCCAGTTTGGTACAGAATTGTGTGTGTTCATGTATGTAAACTCATGTATTCCACCTGCTCTGTTTAAGAAAGAGGCAGCTGTTTTGGTGCTTTGTTAGTATACGTTCACTGAGCTTGTGTAATCTGATAATGTCACACACTCCATAGCTACCTGAGTTTTGTTTTGAAAAAGTAAGTTCACCACACAGGAGGCAGAATAGTGACACATACCTGATTTTCTACAGAGCTGCTAGGTGATGCCCCAGTCTTTCAAACAAACTGATTTATTGCAAACATCTTTAAAGTGCCTAGTCTAAGGCTCATCAAAAGTAGGTCTCTTAAACATTTACGTACAAATCATGAAGCTCACAGTCCACATTTGTAGCAGTCCCAGTCAAGACCTGAAGAGGGACAGACCCATTTCTGCTGCTATCTTTACCATCTCTCCCTCTGCACTCCTGCTATGTATAGATCAGGGTCAGAGACTCAGTATTGGATTGTGTGTGTGTTAAATGTTAAATGATGCTCTCCTGAGCTCTGACTCAAAGGAATTAGGCCAGCTGTTTGATTGAAGTTGGGCTATGGGGAGATGAACTAGTGGACCTGAACAAAGCAGTGAAGGTATTCACCTTATCTATTTTAACACTTTAGATCTAAACATTTAGCATCTCATCTGTATATTAAGCTTTTCCAGTTGATCCAGTCATTACCCTGTCTACATCCAAGATTTAGTTGGAGCGTGACACTGCTGTTTAACAGAGCTTATTGTTCTATGATTTCATTGATTTGTTTTTAGACTGAAGACAGGGAATATAATGACAAGGATACATGAGGGGAGGAGCAGGGGAATTCTACGAGCAGATTTTCACATGAAGATGCTGTGTGACAAACTAAGTTTTATTATAAATATAAAAGTATATGGTATTGATACTTGTTCTTCGATGCATCCTGACTTTTTCTCTTCACAAAAAATGGATGTTTGGGATGTGTCCTCTAGATGGCGACACTGCTACATGTAGCGTTCTGTGTGATCATTGGCCCATAAGTCCCTTTGCTCTGAGAGCCATTACTTTTACTTGGCATTCACAGCAAGCCCTACTGTCATGGGGACAATTAGGGAAGTCCTGGTGCCTTGGCTGGGTAGTGGCTGTGAGTACACAGTGACAATGAACAGACATATATGGTCAAAGACTGTGGTCAGAATGCTATGTTTAAACTTTAATTAAAATTGGTTCTACTTAGAGTTGTTTCACTAATGCCCACTGGTGTTATACATATATATATATATATATATATATATATATATATATATATATATATATATATATATATATATATATATATATATTTGTATACTGGTTTCAGCATATGTTGTTATGTTGTATAATGTATACTATATCACTGCCTTTGGTTTTCAGTGTTGCTGCTCTCCATCTTAGTTGGCATCTTTGTGAAACTCTCAGACAAGCTTTCTTTAAACACACCTAGCATGTTTCCTAGCAACAACTAATACACAATACACACAGTACACAGAATACCAGTTAACAAGGTATAGCAAGTTTTTTCACCTGAGCGTAAAAGCCTGAGTAACTAGCAAGCAAAGCTAAATATGTATAGGACTAATGCATTATCCCAAGTGGATCAATATTTCAATATGTCTTTATTGTAATGGTTAATATATCTACAATGCAGCATATACACATATTACAAAAAATTAAATTAAATTCAAAATAATTCACTTTTCTTGGGCAAGTTATTCAAAGAGAATGATATAAACTTTGTCTTATTAATATATCATCTTGAGAGGATGGAACAATTGCTATACTATTATATGTCAGTTTTGAATCAACAGGTTTTGTAGTCTTATTGGTACAGGAAAATGTGTCCATATTCAGGTGTCAATATATTTTTTTTATATAATAATCACCTACAGTTGGGTCCATAAGTATTTGGACAGTGAGATCAAACAAGATTGGTCATTAACAATCTGTACTGTTAAACACTGTCCTATCTGTTTTGCAGCATTTGACTGAATCTGAGCAGAATATATAGCTGTATACATGTCACAATTCACCCTGCTACTTCTATCAGCAGTCATATCATCAATAAACACTAGTGACCCTGTTTTACTGGCAGTCATACATGCCCAAGCCATAACACCATGTTTGACAGATGATATGATACGCTCTTCTTTCAAGCTTGGTTTCATTATTTTATTTATTTATTTATTTTCGAAACTGGACAGGCTTTTTTTTGTTTTGTTTTTTTAGATGTTTTCTAGCAAAGTCTATTATGGCCTTTCTATTCTTGAGTGTTACTAGAGGCATCTTGATGTAAATCCCCGTATTTACATTCATGAAGGTGTCTCTCACTTGTGGATTTTGACAACAATGCGCTTACCTCTCGAGAGAGTCTTGACTTGACTAGATGTTGTTAAGGGATTTTTCTTCACCAAGAAAAGAATTCTGTGAAAAATAGCAAAATGATTAGAGAATTGCTTCTGTGAAACCTGTAAAACCATCAGATGTGGTATATCACCCACAACACCCATGCATGTGTGTATGTAAGCCAAGGTACTCCAAAAAGGTCACATAGTGACTTAAGACACAATATTCATGACTAAATAGAAGTCCTTGTTTGGCAGTTCAGTCAAATGAAAGTCTGAAGACAAAGGTGACCTGGCAGGGTTTGTCAGATCATGCTGTCCATCTTGGGGAGGAAGCTGCCAGGGTTTACTAACAAACAGTGAACAGTACTGGAAACCTTGTTGACCACCTCAAGGCCACTAATACAACCTCAATAATTGTTGAATCCATTTGTGAGCCAGATCATCATGTCCTAGATATCCAGCTCTGCCAGGGAGAGTCATATAAGGGGGGACCAAAAAATTCCTGGCATGACCTATGTGTGGTGTCTTGAAAACACCACATGGACAGTCTATTTGGCCATGCTGGCTGTGTGATTCTTAAATCTGCACCTTCTGTGCAGGGCAGTAGGCCCCAGGCATACAAGGCAGGTTCTGCAGTGATAATTAGTACACCTTTGGCAAGGTGGATTGAATCAACCACATCCAATGCCCTTACGCCCCACCATCAGTAGTGAGGTGCTAACAAGCATTAATGACTAGCTAACTTTTATACTGCATCTGCTGATTTGAGCAACTGCTGTTGCAAACCTATGTGCCACTTATAATGCAATATTGTAAAGACCCATTTACACCAGAAGTGTCCTGTGTAGCCTAATGTCAAGTATTGTGCCATCTTCTTATATAGCTGTTTATTCTTTTTATGACTTGAAGACATTTAAACATTTAAGTAGTTATGCACCTGCTATGGTGGAGTGACATTTATAGCAACAGGTGAGTTTAACTGATTAGTAAACAGGGGGTTTTAGTGCCACTGTACACATAAACAGTAATGTCCAAGTGCAATATACCCTCCTGTGATGTAAAATGTATCACAAGACTTTGAGGCATGTAAGGGGTAAGGTAAAACAATTGTACTCAAGTGTTCTCAAGTAAATGGAATATCAGAAAATGATAATTGCCATAATTTGTTGGAATGCTTTTGGTTTGCTGGTTCTCTTGATTTCTCTCTGATGCAGTACATGAAGCACCATCATTGTTCACACTGAGGCACTCAAACAAAGCATTCAAAGCTTGATCTGACTTATTTTAAAGTGAACTTTGTACAAAGTTGAATTTGATATCCCAGAAGGAGAGACATGAGCCGGTACAGTTTCCAGACCACTCCATGGTAACCGCTAGAGTAAGCAGCAGTATTCTGGGCCCTCTTAAAGAGCAGTAATTAGTTCCTTATGTGTTGTGCTTTGAGCGTTGTGATACATCTCTTGTAAGCAGAAGTGTTGCTGAGGTTGATAATCTAATGAAGTGGATGGTATTGACACGCTGTATTTTAAGTAAGGCTTGTAATAAACAGATGGTGGCTGATCAACGTTCTGTGATGTTAAATTAGCATGCAGCTTTTTCAGATGCTGCGCTGGTTTATACGCACTGATCCATAATTCAAGAGCTCGGAGGCCTTGAAATGGAAATGAATGGTATTGTATCGTGTTGTGTTGTATTATATTGCTTTTGTAGTGGCTTAGCTGTGTCTTTTTATCTGGTAAAGAGTTGATACAATGGCAAGATGTTAGCTGAACACTAGACTGACTTGGGTAAGGCTGCATCGCATCAGCTACCTGTTGACTATTTAAAAAATAATGTTAAATTACAGCAGGTCCCTAAATGCTGAGAAATTACTAAGATCTGATCTCTAGATGTAAACACGAATATGTTATTCAGGGTCAGTTTATCTTGTCATTTAACAGTGTGTTAATCTTTTGTATCAGTCAAAGTGGGTTTAATTTTACTTATTGATGGTATGAATATTGGTTTATGCAGGTGTTTGTTTTATTTATTTATTTATTGTTACAAAAACATGAGTTAATATGCGCTGTTGTTACTTTGTTAATGGTACTGTTGGTGTATTATTGCTGAAGTATCTGGTTTGTTATTGTTTAATTTTTTTTTAGTAATGTTAGTTAAGGGAACCTTATGAAAAGCGTTCTGTTTATTCCTGCAAAAAGATAAAATCAGCAGAGAGTGGATCTTCTGGTCAAGGCTTGTAATGCGTCCTCTGTAGTTTAGTTGTCCTTAGGATGAATAAATACAGGTTTCCTACTGAAAAGGGTAGTGGACTGGGGGGTTGTCACTGGAAGTTGTTACTATGGTGTGTGTGTGTGTGTGTGTGTGTGTTGAGTGGGTGATGCACACAAGCACAGTGTGTGTCTGAATCTGGTAATCAGTGATTATTTTAAACCACAGGCTTAGCCTCTGATGCACTCCTGCTGGCTCCTTCACAGCCAATCGATGAGCTGTGTTTGTGTCTGGGTTCTTTAGCACCTCCTCTCTGCCTTCACCTGATCATTCGTCTTTTTCTTCTCTGTTACTTTCTTTCTTTCTATCAGTCCATTGTGTTTCAGAATTGCCAAAGGAGTGCCTCGTAATCAGTGCCAGGTCGTATGCTGCTACTTTCCTCTTTGACAGTAGTATTAGTGTGCTAAGCATTTGTGGTAAAGTTCCATAATTTGGTTCTTTGCTTGGTTTAAAGTTGCTTAAATATTTAAGTACAGTAAGATGATGGTTGCTTTGATGCCTGATTGCATTACATTTACTGTTTATTTATTTAGTGTCTGTTTGAAATAGTTTGTTTCATAAAACACAGGTTTTACAGATTGGTGAGCAATGCTCTTATTCATCATCACTGTAGCATTACCATAATTTCTATTTTCTTGTGTGTACATTGCCTAACTTTTGGAATAGCTGAATCAGTAGTACATTAGCACAGCATAGTCTGAATCTTCTTTTAATTCACTGTCAAAAATTGCATGTGGTTTGTCCATAACATCTTTTGTAAAATATATATTCTAATCATAATGTTTTTTATCTCACAGAATATTCATTTGCACAGTGAATCTGAACCTTTAACTGAGTCTGGGGGAAGTGAAAGTGGTCGTGGTCAGTAATCAGGAAACATGCAGTTAATTAGTGTACAACAAAAGAAGTCAAAGAAAATTAGTGCTCTGCACAGTTTCTAACAGATCCTTAAGTCTTGTATTTACTGCATAGAAGGAACTTAGCTGGATTGATTGGTCATTGATTAGCAGGGAAGACCTACAGAACTTTCTAATCAAATCCTGTTACCTGATCAGCCTCCTGGCATGACATTATCTGAATTTAGACTGACACAACCCAGGGATAGAACAAACAAGGATAGGACTTTCTCATGGAACACTAAGAACTGTTTATAGTACCACTAATTTATATGTATACTACAGGACATGTTTTTCACATGGGAGCTTCTATACTATCTACTGTTTAAAAATGGAAGATGCAATTTCTAGAATGGTAGATAAAGATAACATTCTGTTTCAACAACCAATCCTATAGTTTGTTGTTAATATTTATGGCTAGTAAAAGCACCACTGCAGCATTGCACACAGAGACCAGTGTTTGGACTAAGTGTAATGTCCACAAACATTAATAACTTTAAATGAAAGTGAACAGCTGCTCACCTCCTCTAAATGAGACAGAGATGGGCTATAATTAGCACAGCCATTAGTGAAGAGTTAGAAAGCCTCCTAATCTGCTCTGTACATCTTCAAGTCAGAGGTTCCTAATCAGGAGATGAACACTAGCTCATTTTTCGAATGCTTTACATGACACTAAATGATCATGTGTGTCATCAGGGATGTAGCATAGGTGGCTACTCTAACCTCTGAAAGGAAGTTTAATAGGACTATTCTCTGAGCAGAATATACTAGAATATAAGCAGTGCACTAATTCTGAGGGGATCTGGAGAGGGTGTGTAGCAACACATGCGAATGCCAGGTTTTTAATATTGCATTAAGGACTGGAATTGCATTAGGATTAAATTAGATGAGCATTACATCAGGGTTTTGCTCAAAGCAATATGTCTCCTAAAGGCTTAGGTTTATCGTACAATCAGTAATTCATACTGACAATTTTACACCAACAGCCTCAAAGAAGCTTTAGAAAGCCTCCATGGACGTGTTCTTTCGACGCCACTTTAAGAGGAAGGAGGCTGTTTTTGTGAGGCCAGGTGGTGAAGGGTCTGAGGCATGTCGATCCAGAAGACCCAGTATTGCCGTACCAGCAAGCCGTGCACGTAGGCGTTCCAGCGCAGGTTTCGCCTCAGCTACACTGGCGCAGCGCAGGAGATCCAGCGCTCAGCTACAGTCATTACAGTCACTACAGTCACTGCCTCATGCTGCTAGCAGCCGAACAAATAAGATCGGTAATTCAAGGCGTCGCTCAAGCACCACCACACCAGGTGCAAATCCACGTTTTGCTGTACGCCGTAAGAAGGCAAGCAAGTTACGTAACATTGACACGCACCTTCTTGGCCCTTCCATGCTGCTTGCCAGTCTTATCCAGATGACAGAGGAGGAAGAGGATGTTCGAGATCAAGCTGTTGGACAGGTGGAGCTGAAAGGGAGCATGTCTTATGTCTGCTCAGACCCTCTGCTTTCAGAAGGAGACAGCGAAAGTGATAGTCCAAGCACCACCACTGATTCTGACACTGACCAGTACAGAGAGCCATATGATGAGCATCTTATGGAGGCAGGTTTGTCAGAGCAGGAATTTAGAAATTCCTCTATTTTGTGCCAGCGGAACTGCCTGCCTCTAAGTGTGGTTGTCGAGCGGGTCCAGGCTCATACGTTAATCCGTGTCCCACGATGTCTCAGGAGAAATTCCTCATACCTAGGCCATGCCGAAGGTGGCCCACAAGGACGTTATTGCCAGAGAAGACACCGCAGACGTGTATCCACCATATCCAAGGCAGGCAGCCCTTGGCCAGGAAGAGGTCAACCACTGCCTAGTCGCAAGAACTCCACCTGTTGGAAGACACACACTGCCTTTAGCCCGCTAATGGGAGCCCATTATGACCCTACACTGGAGTCATGGAGTGGCTTCCTCTCGTATGTAAAACTTACACTTTCCTTCAGTCTAAATGATTTTCTCTGTTTTTACTGTCAGTGGTCACACCGACTGCTAGATCTAAAAGTGTTTTTTTCAGTTGCTGTTACATATGAATCGAAAAGATATAATGGGCATTACACTGCAGAACACAAACAATTTGGGTTCTCCAAAACATTCACAGAGCATTTTAGACCAGAGAAATGTGGTAAAATTCAATCATTTCACACTTGCACATCTCTTTATGTTAGAAACCAATGTCATGTAGTCATTAACCAGACATGATAACATTTAAATGCGTTATCTGTGCCATTTGATGTTGGCTGTCGTTGCGCACGTGTGTGTGGGTGTGTGTGTGTTTTTCCTGAGTGACCTTCTAATTCTCTGTCCTGTGGATCCGAGCTCCATGGCGCTAGCTCATTAGCGGCACTGGTACTACAGCGTAGCATCGTTACTTATCAGTCCAACTGATCAGCCAGTAGGTTAACCATCCTCAGGTTGCTAAGCGTCACTGATTCTCACAGCGGGATTGCACACAAAGGTTACAGCATGCGAGGTCTCGCAAAAACAGGAAGCAAAACAGATAACTTTTAATCTTATCTGTGCTAAACCATCGTGCAAGGGAAGTCATGATAACATAAATTTGACTTCAGTTAAGTGCAAAATAGTACATTGTATGGTGTTTACACCATTTTGTATTTTTATTTGTTATTTCTAACTTAGAAATATACTTCTATTACTCTATACTCTCTGCTAATATACAAATTCTAGAAATATACTGAATAAAATTCTTCATCTGTATTTATTTACATATGGTTATGGGCCTGAAAATAGATCCTACCAAACAAATAAAACCTCTCCCCCAAACCCTGTGCTTGCCTTAACCGCCATCAGTGCATACTTTTTTCCTCTCATCTCACTTTTTCCTCTCATCTCACAAATTCTAAAAATCTGTTACCAAATTAGGCTTCCTACAGACCATTCACATTATCCTTTTTGTAATGTCAACCCTCAATTTTTAGGCTTTACAGTGAATGCAGCACATATGAATTTCCTGCATGGCAGGAAATTGTCTACAGACATCATACAGTTGTTTCAGTGAAATCTTGACCTATTTAATGATTTAAAAGTATGAAACATGGCAGTACTGGTTATTTCCAAGTGCCATCAAAATCAGGTCTGCTTATTGCTGTGGCTGTGTGAAAGCTATGTGTGTGAATGATGAGTTTGTCATTTGGAAGTGAGGATGAAACTAGACAGACATTTCTTCACCTTGTGAGTGTGTTTTTTTATCTGGCAAATAGAGTTGCCAGATAAAAACTGTGAGGTATAAACCAGGTATAAACTTTGGAATGTCTTGTATAAGGAGTGATGTTTGTAGATCTTAAATGATGTTAAATGATGGCAAGCATAAATTCCTTGGGACGTATAAAAAAGGCAAACGAAGATCTATAAAATGTAGGCATATTTTAAAACTAGCTCAGTGATTGATATGGGAGTAAAAAAAGAAGCAGTTTAAACAGGTCCCTGAGGTGCTCCAGGCAAATGAACTGAAAAAGCTCTTCCTGAAAAACCTTACTTTCTAATACCAAGAATATTTATAACTAGATGACGAGATGTCACTGTCTGATTTGTTAGACTTGTGCTGAAGCTATCTAGATATACCTGAGCCTGCAAGCATGACTTCATTGCAAGACATTCTTTTATTGGCAGACATTCTAAATGTAAATCTATTGAAATTTTTTTTTACATAAGATTGGACGTTTTTTCTAATATATATTTAAATTATATACAGTATCACAAAAGTGAGTACACCCTTCACATTTTTGTAAATATTTTATTATATCTTTTCATGTGACAACACTGAAGAAATGTACAGTAGTGAGTGTACAGCCTGTATAACAGTGTAAATTTGCTGTCCCCTCAAAATAACTCAATACACAGCCATTAATGTCTAAACTGTTGGCAACAAAAGTGAATACACCCCTAAGTGGAAATGTCCAAATTGGGCCCAAAGTGTAAATATTTTGTGTGGCCACCATTATTTTCCAGCACTGCCTTAACCCTCTTGGGCATGGAGTTCACCAGAGCTTCACAGGTTGCCACTGGAGTCCTCTTCCACTCCTCCATGATGACATCACAGAGCTGGTGGATGTTAGAGACCTTGCGCTCCCCCACCTTCCATTTGAGGATGCCCCACAGATGCTCAATAGGGTTTAGGTCTGGAGACATGCTTGGCCAGTCCATCACCAAGGCAGTGGTCGTCTTGGAGGTGTGTTTGGGGTCGTTACTGCCTGCGGCCCAGTCTCCGAAGGGAGGGGATCATGCTCTGCTTCAGTATGTCACAGTACATTTTGGCATTCATGGTTCCCTCAATGAACTGTAGCTCCCCAGTGCTGGCAGCACTCATGCAGGCCCAGACCATGACACTCCCACCACCATGCTTGACTGTAGGCAAGGCACACTTGTCTTTGCACTCCTCACCTGGTTGCCGCCACACACGCTTGACACCATCTGAACCAAATAAGTTTATCTTGGTCTTTTCGGACCACAGAACATGGTTCTGCCCATGTCCTTAGTTTGCTTATCTTCAGCAAACTGTATGAGGGCTTTCTTGTGCATCATCTTTAGTAGAGGATTCCTTCTGGGATGACAGCCATGCAGACCAATTTGATGCAGTGTGTGGTGTATGGTCTGAGCACTGACAGGCTGACCCCCCACCCCTTCAACCTCTGAAGCAATGCTGACAGCACTCATATGTCTATTTCCCAAAGACAACCTCTGGATATGACGCTGAGCACGTGCACTCAACTTCTTTGGTGGACCATGGTGAAGCCTGTTCTGAGTGGAACCTGTCCTGTAAAACCGCTGTATGGTCTTGCCTACCGTGCTGCAGCTCAGTTTCAGGGTCTTGGCAATCTTCTTATAGCCTAGGCCATCTTAATGTAGAGCAACAATTATTTTTTTCCGATCCTCAGAGAGTTCTTTGCCATGAGGTGCCATGTTGAACTTCCAGTGACCAGTATGAGAGAGTGTGAGAGCGATAACACCAAATTTAACACACCTGCTCCCCATTCACACCTGAGACCTTGTTACACTAACGAGTCACATGACACTGGGGAGGGTAAATGGCTAATTGGGCCCAATTTGGACATTTCCACTTAGGCGTGTACTCACTTTTGTTGCCAACGGTTTAGACATTAATGGCTGTGTGTTGAGTTATTTTGAGGGGACAGCAAATTTACACTGTTATACAGGCTGTACACTCACTACTTTACATTGTAGCAGAGTGTCATTTCTTCAATGTTAATTGGTGTTTGATGAAATAGCACTGCTGTGATGCAAGCTATTTTTGTGTAACGCCAAATAAAAAAATAATATCTGTTATTAATTTCAAAAACAGAAACAATATCAGGATGCGGCACTCCTTCCTGAGTCATTATCCATAGACATAGGACTTAGAAATCCCACAATAAGTGTTGCTGCTAACTACTTTCAGACATCAGCACCCACGCTGACCCCATAACAATCACTTCTATTATAACCTAGCACATGTCTATTTAGAAATACCAGCCTACCTTGATTACCTTTGTCTATAACTTGCTTTATGTCCAACTGATTTTTTGAACATTTCTGCATACTGCAGGTGATGCAAATGTAATTATATAGTATGTGCGTTGACTGCAAAGCAGTGGGGTGTAGTCTGATGTAAATGTACATACACATAATGTACATTTATAACATTTATAAGAAATAATCATAATCCGAAAGAATTGAGTGAGTGTTTTACTCTTTAGTCTAGTAACATTTAAAAAAACCCTGCTAGAATAATATCCAAAAACACAACAGTGCATGTTGTTATTTTCAACAGCATGACCTGAATGTTTTATTTCCTCTTATGCCACAGAATAATTACATAATTACTTTTTTTTATTAATGACTTAGCATACATTTATTCACTTTATTGTTGTGCCTAATATGGTGGAATATCTCCAAAACAAGTTTATATAAACATTTGAATTGAATTACAGCTGATTTTTGGCAGCCGACTGAATACGTCATGGTGTACTATACATCCCTATAACAGGCATAAGAGATGACAAGATTACATGAAATCATGGGAGTACATTGTGGGGTTTGAAGTGTGAATGGGTATGCTCCCTGAAATGTTTTAATTAGATTAAAAAAAATCTATTTACTTTACATAATTTCTCAGTGTCTGTACCTATCCATCCATCCAGCCACCCATCTCTCTAATTCTAGTAAATCTAGTATCTGTCCAAAGTAAACTAAGTAAAAACGATGGAAGTGTAGGAGAGTTGCCTAGAGTCGATTTGATGTGTCGATTCCGTCTAAGCTTCACATCACCTCACAACCCAAGTGATATAAAATAAAACTTGGCCGCTGTCAATAGAAGACAACACAAAGTGACGTCCAGTGTAACAATCTTGTTGCTGTTGCTAATAATGGGAACTATAAAAAGAAAATTTAGCTAACTTCACACAAGGCTGTTTTTTGCTAACCTTTGTAAAATATATGTAAAATTGATAATTAAGGCTAAATTGCAATGAATTAGCTAGCTAGCTACAGTATATTTGGAGTATCGTTAACTAGATTATGCCACATTAGCCTATTTCCTAGCCTATAAACTAGCAATACGAAATAATTTGATATGCAACGTTTCTCTTCATCTTTCAAGCTACCTGTGCTCTCCTATCTAACGGCAATAAGCAAGCATTGTGCGGTGATAGTTGGGCGATTTGGGGAATTTTAGTATTTTTTTTATTCAGATTTATTATAACAAACCAACAACTTATTTTGAACAAAATTACATATAAATCAGTTCATTACTGTAAATATTTGCACGGTTTTAATTGCTAGTTCTGAATCATTTCTGAGGGGAATTTCTTTAATTAAACTACCCCCCACCCCCTGAAACTACACCTGTGCATGAAATTCCAAATTAGACAACAATGAATTCATTTTAAATTGATCACTTAACATCGTAACACCTGTCCTCATGAACTGTCAGCAGTTGCAAATATATAAATCCATTTACAAGATTAATCTTAGTTAACTTTCCACAAGCTAACAAATATTAACTGTATAACTGTAATAAACGGTAAACGTTTATGGGTTTATTACAGTTGAATATGGTTTAGAGCTTATCTTTAATATTTCTTTTTATTTTGCTACTTTATTTGTTTGTTATTTAGTATATAGAATTTTCTCTAAAGTTTGAAGTTATTCCTGCTTCTCTTGAACTTGAAAGTGTCAATGAGTCTTATATCCAGATGCTGCACAGTCTTCTGCTATTTTGCAAAACATCTTTTTGAATGCTCTTCAGGACACTGCTGAATCTGACCCACAGGTTTCATGTATCTGTGTTCATTAATCTGGAAATTAGTAGACCACAAAAAGTGTTAGCAAGTGGAAATACTTTGAGTATAGTCAAATTTAGCTAATATTGTCTTTTTTAAGATTACAACAAAGCAAATTTAAGATTAGTAAAACCATTTCCAGATATTTGAACTCACTTCACAAGTGTGAAATAGTGTTGTTCTATTGGCAGATAATTTTTCTTATTTGTAGCATTTATTTCTGAAAGAAGCAAAATTATTTGCCAATAGAAAGAAAAGAAACTCTAAAATGAAATAGGTTTGATCATTTTTATATTTGGTTTATTGTAGTCTTAAAAAAGGAACATTTTAGGTACATTTAAAATATTTTCACTTGCTTAGATGGCATATATTTGTTACGTAATGCTACTGTATTATTGTATTACTCATCTGTAATATTACTGTATATGATATAAACACAAACAGATAACATGAGAGAGATGAATATGCACAACACATACAGTGGGATGTCTGATTAGTCCATTTTTTTATTAGCTTTTCGAGAAATAGCTTAAATTTCAAATGCTAGCTCCAATGTGTCTTTCCCTTTTAATGCTTATGTGATGAATGTGAATAATTAAAGGAAACATGCTGAATATAACACGTATATTAGTCCATAAGCATATGTGTGTTTGTGTTGTTGCAGGAAAGCCATTGCCAAATCTGGTGTTCAGAACCAAGCCACACAGTCCAATGCCTTGGCAGCAACCAAGTGTGAAACTAACCCAGAGATCTCCCAGACAGTGGATTGGACCGTGAGTTTCATTATTTTTATGAAGATGATATGACAGCTCTACCTGCTACCATGGATAATGAGGTCATGTATTCACATTCTGCTAATTAGCATCAGTCTGATAGGTGGCTGCTAGCAGTTTTCATTAAAGTGATAATTCCTTCTAGTACTGCATGCACTGTGTAACTCCATATGAGTGAATACAAAATAAATCACAGAATAAATGACTAAGAGCAGATTACCCTGGAGAGTCATCTTAATCTATGTTGATGAAAATTTCAAATGGTGGTTTATAGATGTGAAAATGTTTGCTATGTAATGAAAAAGCTTCTAGTAACACTGTGTACACATATACTGCACTATATGGTAATGGTATAATTGCTCTTGATAAATACAGTAAGCTCTGGTTATTGAATGTTCTCTACCCTACAGGAGAATGCTCAGTTCGGACAGCATGTCTGGTTTGAGACCAGTCTTTCTGGAGATTTCTGCTATGTTGGAGAGCTTTACTGCTTTGCCAAATCACTGGTGAGCTTTCTGCAGAGCACATATGCTGCTTTTCCTATTTTACACTTCCTTTTTTTAGTTCTGTTTTGTTCTGTCAAACTGAAAATCATTAGCACAAAAGGAACATAACTCTGAAGGAACCTAAATAAATTAAGTTTTTATTTTTAAAAAGCTTCCGAAATTGTTGATGAGGTTAAAATAAATGTATCAAATACTGTAGTGTTGATGTCCGTGGAAAACCTTAGGCAAGAGCACCCACCACTGTTGACAATGTGTAAGCACAGGCCTTGTGGCAGACCATAAACCACAACTAATAATACATCACTGCTCTGTCTATAACCATATGTTTTCTGACCAACAGCAAAAATCACTGCCTCGCTATAAATGTGCCGCTTGCAAAATAGCAGTCCATACAATATGCATGGACCAGCTAGAGAAGGTAAACTTTTCAAATGACACGGACAACACATTTGATTTTGCAATATATTTATTGAGTGCATTCATTCTGCTATTCAACTGCTTTTGTGTGCAGATTAATTTCAGGTGTAAGCCATCATTTCGGGATCCTGGCACGAGAAATGTGCGAGAGGTAAGAAAAGCCTCATTAACCTGAATTTCTCTGTATATCGGTGCTGTATAGTATTTCTCAAACATCTTTACGCTTGTGTGTTTTTTAAGCCATGTACTGTACGGCATCACTGGGTCCACAGGAGGCGGCAAGATGGGAAGTGCAGACAATGTGGAAAGGTCTGTTACACTTTAGTGCCAGAAAAACACATTGTATTGCATTATATTGTATTGTACTGTATTGTATTGTGTTGTTTTACACTAACTGAAAATACTACAATCATGGTTTCTTCTTTTCTCAGGGTTTCCAGCAGAAGTTCTTTCACAATAAAGACATTGTGGCCATCAGTTGCTCTTGGTGTAAACAGGCGGTAAATAGATCTGCCGATCTGAGAGTGTTTATGTAACAAAAAGAATATACCAAAGGCAATAAAGCTAATGGGGTCTGTGTATGCTTTGCAGTACCACAATAAGGTGACCTGCTTCATGCTACAGCACATAGAAGAGACCTGCACTCTGGGTGCACATGCTGCTGTTATAGTTCCTCCTACCTGGATCATCCGAGTGCGCAGACAGCAGGTTCACACTCAGTTCTCTTTCTTGTGCTTTGTTTTCTCTCCAGATTTTCCTCTTTGAATTAACATTGCATCTTCCATCTGCTTTCTCACAGTCTTCAGCATAAGACACAATAAGACCTGAACATATTATTTAATAGTTGAGATACACTCAATGTCTACTATAATGGGAACACCTGCACACTCATGCAGTTATCGAAACAGCCAATCATGTGGTAGCAGTGCAATGAAAAAATCATGCAGATACACAGATACAGGTTAAGAGCTTCAGCTAATGTTCACATCAACCATAAGACAACCAAATTAACACTCATCCACAGCAAATCCTGAATAGTTCCACAAAATTCATACTCAGCATTTAAGTAGTACAAATGATCAATTATTGAGCAACATTTATCTCTCATACAGATAAATGACTTGTCCACAGACAAGTGTCAAGTGAGGTTTTTGTAAATCCCGTATGCATATGTGATGGTGATCAGACACATTTTGCTCTTCAGATCAGTTCCGACTGTTGCCTACAATCCTGTTTTCTTTCTTCAGGCTTCCCTAAAGTCTAGTAAAAGGAGGAAAAAGACATCTCTGAAAAGCAAGGCCAGCAAGAAAGGAACAGAGGTAAAACTATTCAGTTTCACTATCCCCATTTTGGTAAAGTATAATGCAGCTACTATGTGCTGGAATAGCACTTCTTTGCTTTTTAATCCCTGTTCTAGGACATCAAATGGAAACACTTCATAGTCAAACCGATTCCCTCTCAGCTCATGAAGCCATTACTTGTGTTTGTGAATCCTAAGAGTGGTGGAAATCAAGTGAGTATGATCCAGCTATTTTTTTTCTGTCACATGGAATTTTCAAGAACTAAACACAAACAAGCACAAACAAATATATTTAATTTTTTATTTTTTTTCTCAGGGAACGAAAATTATTCGGTCTTTCTTGTGGTACCTAAACCCACGACAGGTGTTTGATCTCTCACAAGGAGGGCCTAGAGAGGGGTAAGTACTGAAACGTTGGTCGTTCCATTACATTCATTTTGATAGTGTGATGTATTTATTACTTTGGTTGTAGAAGTTTACCATTTTAATTTCCCTGCTCCATTGTACTCATTATTAAGGTTAGAAATGTACCGCAAAGTGCCCAACCTGCGCATCCTAGTATGTGGAGGAGATGGAACGGTCAGTACAATTTGTCAGTTGTTTAGACTTTAATGCAGTACCTTCTGAGCTGCTTTCATGTTTAAGAATAAGCAATGGTGGTAATGTTGCATAAATCATTCAGTGTAATCTAAATATTAGTTTTTTAGCTAGAGCTGGCTTTCTGTTAAATATCAGGTCAGATGTATGAAGGCTGATAAGATGAACTGAACCGTTTTTTAATATGCAGGTTGGCTGGATCCTGTCAGTGCTGGATGAGCTGCAATTGAATCCTCAGCCTGCTGTTGCTGTCCTCCCACTTGGCACGGGAAACGACCTGGCTAGAACACTCAACTGGGGAGGAGTGAGGAAAATATAATGCTCTAAAATATTCTTGAAATAATTTGGCTAGCAGTGGTTAGTGTAGGTTACAGTGTGTGACTTGATTTGCTTATGGATCAGGTGTAGTGTCATAGTGTTCCTGCTGTCACAGTGTTTACTTTCAGGTCTCCATCACCAGGTGGTAGAGGCATTATTTTTTCAGATTGTATCTATCTATCTGTCCATCCAAGATTCTCATTAGTACAATATTTCAAGAATAAATGGTTGAATGGTTTTGGATTGATTTGGAATTATCATTTTAACAAGCAGATGAACTGATTTGATTTTAGATTTATTGAGCCAAACAGAGTCAAGATCACAGCAAATTCATGTATCTGATATGGTTTTTATTCAATAGCTTCTCCAATAACTTCCTTCCTATTTGAAGAATATTTAAGGGTATTTCTAGCATACACATTAGTAACAGAAGAAGTAGACTTGTTGATGGAGAAGGCTTCCCTAAAATCTATTTATTGCTTTCATCATGCACTTTTTGATGGGTTTGTCTTCTTCTTCTTATAAAAGGTTACTTCCTAGATGAAGCTCACACTCTACTTGTTGATTTATCTGTGTGATTATGTTCAGGGCTACACAGATGAGCCGGTGTCTAAAATTCTGTCTCATGTGGAGGATGGGAACATTGTGCAGCTGGACCGCTGGAACCTCAGTGTGGAGCCCAACCCAGAGGCCAGCGAAGAAGACAAAGACGAACACCAGACAGACAAGGTCATCCCATGCTCCCAGCACAGAAATGGCACTGAGCCTCATATCTTAGCTGCAACTGAAAAAAGCTTAGCTAGTCAAATTTATCTAGCGTTTCCTATTAGAAGGCAGATCTATTAACAATTGAAAAAAAAAGAATTTTGCATCTATTTAAAAATAAATTATTATTTAATTCAAATTCAATTTTTATTTGTCACATACAAAATCATACACAGTACGACATGTAGTGAAATGCTTATTACGACTGTCCTACATTTGAAGAAGAGTATAAAGTAAAGTGTGTGGACAAGAAAAGTATATGGATATAGGTAATAAAAATATAAATGGAAAAATACAATAATAAAATAATATAATGGTATAATTATATAATATCTATAACTATAATATGATAATAATAATATGATAATGTAATATAATGTAATATTTATAAAAAAAAAATATATATATATATATATATATATATATATGTATGTATATATATATATATATATATGTGTGTGTGTGTGTGTGTGTGTGTATATATATATATATATATATGTATAAACATCTATAATATATAGTATATACATGTATGTAGATATAAAAAGTCAAATATAAATGTAATGACAATAAATAATATATATATTATAGATATTATAGATTAGATATATAGTGTCCCGGTCAGGAAGCTCGGTGCGGATGGTACGCTCAGCTGATCGTACCACCCTCTGGAGAGCTTGCCTGTCCTGTTTGGTGCTGTTTGTAATTGAGCAAAATGATCTGTCAGTGGAAGATAACGTGAAATTAGTTTAAAAAAATTAAATGCAAGAAACATTTGACTATATTTGAGATATGTTCCTCATTTATTGCATTTGTAAGGACAAAATTGTGTTTGATAATCAACATAATAATATAATATAGAATCACTTCTGAAATCTGTGTTTTCTGTTTATAAATTTAGCTTCCCATTGATGTCTTTAACAACTATTTCAGCTTGGGTTTTGATGCACATGTAACCTTAGAGTTCCACGAATCCCGAGGTGCACCTTCTCTACCATTTCTTGTATTTGTATAATTTAGATCTTTGTTGCCAATAAACTAAAATAACTTGATCATTTTGTTTTTTTCTGTTCTTCTTTTTCAGAGGCCAAACCTGAAAAATTCAACAGCCGTCTTCGGAATAAGATGTTCTACGCAGGGGTGAGTGTGTCTAGGTTTGGATGTATCTTTGTAAATGTTCTCACATGCTGATTTTCCTGCTTCCTTCCAGACGGCATTCTCTGACTTCCTAATGGGCAGCGCAAAAGACTTGTCTAAGCATATCAGAGTGGTGGTGAGTAGAAAAATGGTTTCTCTGAATGATTTTATCTCAAGTTCATACAGTCAGAAAAAAAGTAAAAAGAATATGCATGTGAAAAATGGAAGGATGATTGAATTTTAGAATAAAACGGCAATACCTGACAGTATAAAATCTAAAAGCATTCTTAATATTTGCACTTCTGTCTTCTTATTTGCTTGCTGGACATCTCCAGTGTGATGGCACAGACCTCACAAGTAAAGTTCAGGAGATGAAACTACAGTGTCTGCTCTTTCTCAACATTCCTAGGTAATCCTGTCTTTGATTTATTTCATAGCTTCTAATGCTGAGCCTGATGTCATGAGTGATCCTTTCTTTTTCTTTCTTTCTTTCTCTCTCTCTCTCTTTCTTAGATATTGTGCTGGTACTACGCCATGGGGAAACCCTAGTGACCATCATGACTTTGAGCCTCAGAGACATGATGATGGCTACATAGAAGTTATTGGATTCACCATGACTTCACTGGTAAATTAATCATTGTTTCCCTGCAACAAGGGTTTAATATGCTTTTGGTTAGTTTATTGGTTCATACACTATTTACAGTAAGACATTTGTTAGATATGGGCATATGCCAAATTCTACAATACTGTTAAAGTGTAAAACCATTGATAGTGCCAGACTCCCATCAACAAACAATATGTGCTCAGATAGATAGATAGATAGATAGATAGATAGATAGATAGATAGATAGATAGATAGATAGATAGATAGATAGATAGATAGATAGATAGATAGATAGATAGATAGATAGATAGATAGATAGATAGATAGATAGAAACAACTTTATTGTCATTGCAAAGTACAGGTACATAGCAACGAAATGCTAAGTCAGATCTATGAAAAAAAAAAGTTTGTATAGTTTACATGTAAATATTAATAATATTTCTCAACAAAAGGTGATTTCATTGTTATAATAAACTTAATTTAAACAAGTTTATTATGGTTTTTAGTTACTAGATTGAATATTATAGAGTGACCATAATCATGTAGTATTCACGTAAACCAGTTACAGGGTGAAATCTCACAAAGATGTTGGCACTGATATGAACTACAGTATTGAAGTTATTTATAGTATTAAATTTAGGCACATAACATATGTATGACAGAATAACACAGTGGTAATGTGTCAAAACACCAGTGTTGTGAGTTTGAAGCTTAGCTTATTGTTTCAATTTATTCAGAGCTTTAAAAACACCTGATCAAATCATGTTGGTTATATTAAAAAATCTAATTGTGTTAATGATAGATAGATAGATAGATAGATAGATAGATAGATAGATAGATAGATAGATAGATAGATAGATAGATAGATAGATAGATAGATAGATAGATACTTTATTCATCTCAATGGGAAATGTACTCAATTCAATCACATGGAACCAATTAAGTCAATTTAGCATGCTTTTTTAATGGATTCAGGGAAATAATATGAATGTAATGAAGTGTGAATGAACATTCACTTTAAAACCAGCGAGTGCACTGAAAAGAGTGCAGAGGTCATGGGAAAATGAGGTAGAAAAGCAAAATCAATTAAAACAGTATGCATTATAATACAGTAGATTACATTCTCCTTGTATTCAGTGAATAAATGTGCTACATGCCCCTGGTTTGGTGATTTAGACAGTTTGATGTGGATGGTCTTGTAGGCAACACTGCAGGTAGGAGGTCATGGCGAGAGGCTCCACCAGTGTCAGGAGGTGACTCTCACCACCTTTAAGCCCATTCCTGTGCAGGTGGACGGCGAGCCATGCAGACTGGCTCCATCCGTTATCCACATCACGCTCAGGAACCAGGCCAATATGCTGCAGAAAACCAAGAGGAGAATCTCCCTCCCACAGCTCAATGAGTGAGTCACACTGCTCCTTTATGTTTTAAATTAAGTGCAAACATTAGACCTAGACATTTTAGTATTTTTTTGTGTTTTGAAGTATTTTATGTTTATAATGTACAGAATTAATAAACATAAAGAAATATCAGAGTAATTGACTGCATAGATTAATGTACAATTTATTTTGCACAATAACCAGGAAATTATAGTAAGTCCTGTATTAATCTGTTTTTTTGTTTGTTTGTTTTGTGTGTGTGTGTGTGTGTGTGTGGTCTTAGTCAGCAGCCCATCTCTGAGCAGCTGCATATCCAAGTGAGCCGAATCAGCATGCGGGACTATGAGGCTTTACACTACGACAAAGATCAGCTCAAAAAAGCCTGTAAGTGGTTTTCCATGTGCTGAATGCTTATTAAGTGAAATACTTATATGATGTAACACTTGAATGCTTAATCTTCCTGACAGATTAACCTCTATTATTGTTTTGAGAAGGCATGCACATCAGACTTTCTTGTTTTCTCAGCAATTCCTCTGGGAATCATCACGGTGCGGGCAGACAGCGATCTGGAGACCTGTCGGCTGCACATTGAGAGGCTTCACGAGGTATATTTGGATTTTGAAACGCACATTTAGAGTAGCTCTGACTTCATAACAAGTACATCATCTTTTTCAAAGAAAGGCTGTTGATCAGAATTGACCCTAGCCATAATGTAACTACAATCTTAAATTAAATAAAAGTTAAATAATAAACCTTTATAAATAACAAATAAATCTTTAGATACATTTTTTTTTCTGTGGTTGAAAGTCAAAGAGTTCAAATCAGTTTGTTTGCACTTGTAGTGTTTTACAGAAATATATCTTCATGATATAAATTTAAAATTGATATATTTATCCCTATTATGGAAGCCAGAGGTCACAGAAAAGCTCATTAAGAATGACATTAAGAGGAAACCTTCAGAGAAAACAGACTCAAAAGGGAACCCATTCTCATCTGACACCAGATTATAAATTATTTTCCTTCTATAACTGTGTACTCAACTAAAGAGTTGAGATTGATCAGAATGACACTAGGCATTTGTACCTGTTAGTTTCTCCTGAATTTGAGGGAAGTGTAAACATCTAAATGGTAGAAAAGGAACTGCAGTACTGGTGTTGGTGTAGTTACTGCTGTTGGCTTGTACAAGGTGCTGTATTTGTTCTTAGTTCCTAAAGAACAACTATCTGACCTTATAACCACATTTAAAACATTTCATTAAAGTGTTCTGATTCTAATATGTTTCATTATAAAGCCATTTTATGGTAAGTCAGACAAACACACTATGAATAACTATAAAATCAAATCAAATCCATTTAGGCAGTTGCTCTAGGAGTGCTCTTTTTTGCAGGAGGGGGTTGGTGTGAATTCGGACACAGCACCCATAACAAAGCTCTCACCCAAATGGTGTTTCCTAGACTGTAAGTGAAATTTGTAGTTGTAATATCAAATTCAAATTTTAGTTTTCACATTTTTACAACCATACACAGTATGACATGTAGTGCAATATTTTTTTTACGACTGTCCTTGATATAAAAACAGAGCCAAAATCAGTTATTGCCTTCAATGTAATTTTTGACAGCGTCTGTTTTTTCTTTTGCAGCCACAACTGCAGATCGTTTCTACAGAATAGACCGTGCTCAGGTAGATATGTTGGTTTAGTCAATACTTATAGTGTACAGGTACATTTGAATTCTGACTTTTGCCTTTTCAACTGACATATTTCTATCTTTTATGTCATTTGTTCCAGGAGCATCTGAACTATGTGACTGAGATCTCACAGAATGAGCTTTTTATCCTGGACCCTGAGCTGGTCACTAAGGAAACGGTGGGCACATCTACTGGAATGCCAGAAATGGTAGACACACTGGGAGAGAACTCTAATAGCTCTGACCAGATTGCCTTCCCAGCATGCCCTGCACCGCTCTTTAGGTAACATTCTGTCTATTCGGCTTGTACGTGCACCACCATTGCTTTATTAAAAGTAAAAATCTGTTCACTGATTTTACTCTAGAGCTCGATGACTATTCGGCAAAAACACAAGCTACAGTTGCACTGGTCTGTCTTTTGATTCACATGAGTAACAGTTATATTTGTGGTGTATCTTTCTAATCTCCTGAATCACTGAACCCCATCACAATAAGAAACAAACTAACCTACTGTAAGTTTTAGCTGGTTCATTTGTCTTACAGCTGGTTCATTTGTCTTACATTTCTCTTGAAATAAAACTCAGTTCATAGACTCATTAACATCCCTAACTCTAAAGATGTTTTAAAGCCAGATTAAAAATGTAAGCACTTGTCTATATAGGGATATATAACCTTGGTAAATCATTTAAAATGTAAAGACGATTTTGGAAAAAGAGGATTCTTTTTTTCTGACAATCACTGCTATTGTTTTACTAGTGTACACTAAATGCAGTCCTTAATATCGGTGCTGGCATAAAAGAGTATTATTATTTTCTACATGTTTTCTTACAGGATAAATGAAGATCAAATTGCAGCTGAGAGAAAGCTCATATCCTGCGATGTCACTAATGCAGAGGGACAGGCTGATTCACTGGCATCCTCAAACACGGACATTCGCAAGTGAGGGTTTGAATTAAAGGCGTGTAAATGACGAATCTGAGCAGTGACAGTCAGGCTATGTCACGTGCCAACTGTATTTGAAAAATGTCCAGTTTTTATGATCGGCTTCTGCTCAGATTTGAATTTAATTCAGTTCTACCACACCGTGGCTTGAGCTGCTTCCAGAACTGAAATTGCAACATGTAATTCTCTCACTTGGAAAAATAGAAATGTGTTCCAGCATAAATTCTAAGAAAAGTGTTTTTTAATGAAAGTTGTACTTCCACTCTTCTTTGGTCCATTTATTGCAAAAGACAGTAGAAACAATTGTGATCTAGCACAACTGATGAACAGTGGGTTGCTTTTACAAAGGACAATTGATTCTCTCTCACACACACACCAAGCTTTTCAATGAATGTGTTGAGAATGCTCACTGACTATTTCTTCCCCTTGTACTCACAGATCAAGTGACCTGATCCAGAATGAGATTGATAAAGGTAAACTCATCATTTTGAAGATCATATAATGTTGTTGCTTATAAGACTGCAGCCTGGTGAACCCTAAATGTCCAAACTTTTTTTCGATATAGAGACCATAAAGATGCTAATCACAAGTGTGAAATCAGATAATTTTAAAAAGGTAAGGAAATAATTCACACATGTACATTTTATTCCTGAAAACCCATCTGTTACAGTTCCAAATCCAATTCTGATCAATTGACTATTCAAAATCCAATCTCTTACAGGTCAAAATCCAATTCTAATTTGCTACAGTTTTAATTCCAGTCTGCTACAGTTCAAAATCCAGATACAATCTGTTATAGATTCAAATTTGACTTCAATCTGACCTTGACTACAGTTCCAAAATCAGTTCCAATCTGCTACAGTTTCAATTCCAGTTTCTTACAGTTCCAATTAAAATTCTATTTTGCTAAAGTTCCAAATCCAATTCCAATCTGCTACAGTTTCAATTCCAATCTGTTACATTTCCAAATTTAAATTCTGAAGCCATTTGTTACAGTATCTGATATCTGATCCATCTTTTTTTGGTTGGTACATGCACATTAGATCAATGCCATCTATATTTTGATCAGTTTCATACAAATCATCTCTGATGTCATATTTGTGCAGCTTGTACAGCTACACAAAGAAGGAGCCAGTCTTGCAGTATATGATGCAATGGGATGTACTCTGCTCCACTATGCTGTTGATACTGGCAACAAGGAAATGGTCAGATACATCATAGATAATGGTACAGTGACAAAATAATTTCATAGTGTAAAGCAATGACTTAACAGTCACCACTGCTGACTCACATTACATGTTTTCCTTTTTTTATTATTATTATTTTTTTTTTTTTTAAATTTATGAGCAGCTCCACTGAGTATCCTGGATGTTGCAGAAAAAGATACGTAAGTAAAACTGCAAGAAAATGCTGGATTGATTGCATTTACTTATTTGAAACATGACTTGAGGTTTTTTTTTCGTCTATAAAACCTCTCTGTTCTGTATTGTTGCATAATCCATAATCCAGGTTACTAAGCATCTAAGCATCATAATTTTACTTATATTTGATAATTTTTTATATATATATTTATAGTAGCTATAAAAAAAGTCTTTGGGTTTGTGTGTCTGTGCAATCTAGAGGTGAGACAGCACTGCACAAAGCTGCAGCATCATGCCAGAGGACAATCTGTGGCTACTTGGTGGATGCAGGCGCTTCCCTCACAAAGACTGACCTACAGGTGAGCGGGTGGCCAACATACCACCTTCCAAATCCAATTCCAATCTGTTACAGTTCCAAATCCAATTCCAATCTGTTACAGTTCCAAATCTAATTCACATCTATTACAGTTCCAATCTGTTACAGTTCCCAATCCAATTCAAATCTATTACAGTTCCAATCTGTTACAGTTCCCAATCCAATTTCAATCCATTACAGTTCCAAATCTAATTCAAATCTATTACAGTTCCAATCTGTTACAGTTCCCAATCCAATTCCAATCCATTACAGTTCCAAATCTAATTCAAATCTATTACAGTTCCAATCTGTTACAGTTCCCAATCCAATTCCAATCCATTACAGTTCCAAATCCAATTCGAATCTGTTACAGTTCCAAATCTAATTCCGATCTGTTACAGTTCCAAATCTAATTCCGATCTGTTACAGTTTCAAATCCAATTCGAATCTGTTACAGTTCCAAATCTAATTCCGATCTGTTACAGTTCCAAATCTAATTCCGATCTGTTACAGTTCCAAATCTAATTCCGATCTGTTACAGTTCCAAATCTAATTCCGATCTGTTACAGTTCCAAATCTAATTCCGATCTGTTACAGTTTCAAATCTAATTCCAATCTGTTACAGTTCCAAATCCAATTCCAATCTGTTACAGTTCCAAATCCAATTCCTTTCTATTACAGTTCCAAATCCAATTCCAAACTATTACAGTTACAAATCTAATTCCAATCTGTTACAGTTACAAATCCATTTCAAATAAAATCTAATTCCATTCTATTACACTTCCAAATCTAATTCCAATGCTAGTTACAAATCTAATTCCAATCTGTTACAGTTTCATATCAAATTCCAATCTGCTACAGTTCCAAAGCCAATTCCAATCTATTAGTTTCAAGTCTAATTCCAATCTGTTACAGTTCCAAATCTAATTCTGATCTGTTAAAGTTTCAATTCTAATTCCAGTCTGTTATAGTTTCAAATTTAATTCCCATCTGTTAGTTTGAAATCCAATGTCAATCTGTTACAGTTCCCAATACAATTCCATTCTATTACAGTTCCATATCCAATTCCAAACTATTACAGTTACAAATCTAATTCAAAACTGTTGCAGTTCCAAATCTAATTTCAATTTGTTAGTTTCAAATTCAATTTCAATCTGTTACAGTTCCCAATCCAATTCCATTGTATTACAGTTTCAAATCCAATTCGAATCTGTTACAGTTCCAAATCTAATTCCGATCTGTTACAGTTCCAAATCTAATTCCGATCTGTTACAGTTCCAAATCTAATTCCGATCTGTTACAGTTTCAAATCCAATTCAAATCTGGTACAGTTCCAAATCTAATTCCGATCTGTTACAGTTCCAAATCTAATTCCGATCTGTTACAGTTTCAAATCCAATTCAAATCTGGTACAGTTCCAAATCTAATTCCGATCTGTTACAGTTCCAAATCTAACTCCGATCTGTTACAGTTCCAAATCTAATTCAATCTGTTACAGTGTCAAATCTAATTCCAATCTGTTACAGTTCCAAATCCAATTCCAATCTGTTACAGTGTCAAATCTAATTCCAATCTGTTACAGTTCCAAATCCAATTCCAATCTGTTACAGTTCCCAATCCAATTCCAATCTGTTTCATTTCCAAATTCAATTCCAATCCATTACAGTTCCAAATCTAATTCAAATCTATTACAGTTCCAATCTGTTACAGTTCCAAATCCAATTCCAATCTGTTACAGTTCCAAATCCAATTCTGTTACAGTTTCAAATCTAATTCCAATCTGTTACAGTTTCAAATCCAATTCCATTCTATTACGGTTCCAAGTCCAATTCCAATCTATTACAGTTCCAAATCCAATTCCAATCTGTTACAGTTCCAAATCCAATTCCAATCTGTTACAGCTCCAAATCCATTTCAAATAAAATCTAATTCCATTCTATTACACTTCCAAATCTAATTCCAATGTTAGTTACAAATCTAATTCCAGTCTGTTACAGTTTCATATCAAATTCCAATCTGCTACAGTTCCAAATCCAATTCCAATCTATTAGTTTCAAGTCTAATTCCAATCTGTTACAGTTCCAAATCTAATTCTGATCTGTTACAGTTTCAAATCTAATTCCAATCTGTTACAGTTTCAAATTTAATTCCCATCTGTTAGTTTGAAATCCAATGTCAATCTGTTACAGTTCCCAATACAATTCCATTCTATTACAGTTCCATATCCAATTCCAAACTATTACAGTTACAAATCTAATTCAAAACTGTTACAGTTACAAATCCAATTCCGATTTGTTACAGTTTCAAATCTAATTTCAATTTGTTAGTTTCAAATTCAATTTCAATCTGTTACAGTTCCCAATCCAATTCCATTGTATTACAGTTTCAAATCTAATTTGAATCTGTTACAGTTCCAAATCTAATTCAATCTGTTACAGTTCCAAATCTAATTTCGATCTGTTACAGTTTCAAATCCAATTCCAATTTGTTATAGTTTCAAATCTAATTCCAATCTGTTACAGTTTCAAATCCAATTCCATTCTGTTACAGTTCCAAATCCAATTCCAGTTTCGAATCTCTTACAGTTCCAAATATAGTCCAAACCTACTACAGTTCTAAATCCAATTCCAATCTGCTACAGTTTCAAATAGGATTTTTCTTTACCACTCTACCAGACCTAGGGTTGAGTCTAACTTTGTGCTATCTTTAGGGTGACACTGCAAAAGCACATGCTGAGAGAGCTCAGGACTTGCAACTGGCCGAGTATCTGGAGAACCAGCAGCACCATCAGATGATTCAGAGGGACGATCATGAGACAGCAGTATAAACAACATCCTAAACTGTCCTGGACATCCACTGGCAAATGATTTTCTTGTCATGGCCTAATGATGACACTGGGCAGCCTGTCAGTCTTGGTTTGACTGCAATGCCAAACCAAGACAAAATGTGATGTCCTGTTGTAGCTGCATGAATATGCTTCTCTTGTACTGGGGGTCATTTTGTGCCAAAAGCTAAATTTCATAGATAATGAAAGCAAAAATCTTTTGGATATGAGGGTTAGAAGAACAGAAGTACATCTGACTTTGGGTTTAGCCTTTTATTAAGCAAACCGCTTAAACCTCAAAACAGATCAATGTGGACAAAAGAGTCTCTTTTAGCTGTATTTAAGGAATCTATCTTACTTTTAACTGATATTTGCTTGCCAGAAACTTAGATACTTATTCTACTCTATTTTTGCTTGTTTATTAATATTATAGTAATATTAAACTTTTGTTTTTGTCATTTTGACTGAATTGAACTTTATGACACAGAAACCTGCTTTTAAAACCTCTTCCTCATTTAGTAAATGTTGTATTTTGTTATGAGAATGTAGTGACTGGCATGATTCTGCAAATCTTTTTTTAAGTAATAGTTAGTGGCTGGCTCTTTTTCGGGATATTCTTTTAATCTTATTCTGAACTAGCTTCTTTCAGCAGATTTCTTCTGTAGATGGAACACTGCATTGATCGTTTGAAGAACTCTTATAGAAATAGAATGATAATATTAGCTCATTAGGTCACAATGTCTTTAGGAGTAAGTTACCATTTATCATCTTTTAATTATTTTAGGAGGTCTTTGATTAAATCATTATGTGTCATTTCACAGTGTAATTCCACCAGAAGATGCTTGTCAATGGTTAATTACATTTTAGGCACAGTGGCTGCATTAAAAGATTCATTTTATGATTAAAATATGGTCTTGGAATTTCTACTAAAACGATCTGTGGGTTCATATTTACACCCTGATGAGTAAAGACATTGCATTATCTTCTGGTTAGTGTATTTTGTGCTTACACAATTGTTAGTGGCATTTCCTCAGGTACTGAATATGTTTTTTTAATTTTTTATTTACTGTCATGAGTTATGAGTTAAACTGCATTGTCAATGCTCTGTTTCGAGTTGCTGTGCAATTCACTAGACATTGTGTGTACATATCTATCAAACATTTTAAAAATGTGTGAGTAATGATACCATTCCAAAATCTTGTTGAAGCATTTGTAATACTTTATGAAATAAAATAAAATAATAGGCAATGGTTTAATCCTACTACAATATAAACTTAGATAATAAATTATAGTATTTACTGTACATTTGTTGGTTTGTTATTGTCGACCTGTATAAAAGAAATAAAGTTTTAAATTTCTTTGCTTTTTTTAAAGTAGTGATTATACAGTATACAGTAGTACTATTGTACCATATACCATATAGTGCTATTCACACTGTTGCAAGATGGACATTGTTGCCACTATGAGATGTATCAGTAATGTAAAAGATGTTACAAAAGCATGTGCATCTATGAAGTGTAGGTCCTGTGTGTCACTGACTATGTAATAAGTGGTGCTAGGTGAACTGACCTTTTCCACTCATGTATTATTCCTCAAATCACTTTTTGGTTTCTGTCTCTAATTCATCAGTCTATAGCACTTGTCCTACTAAACCACGTAAACAGACAGACAGGCAGAGAGAGAGAGAGAGAGAGAGAGAGAGAGAGAGAGAGAGATAGATAGATAGATAGATAGATAGATAGACAGATAGATAGATAGATAGATAGATAGATAGATAGATAGATAGATAGATAGATAGATAGATAGATAGGCAAAAGTCTTGGAACACTCCTCTAAATCACTGAATTCAGGTGTAGTTTTTCCATGTCTTTATGGACCATGTGCACTTGTGTGCAGTCATGTTGGAACAGGAAGGGGTCTTCTCCAAACTTCCCACAAAGTTGGGAGCATGAAATTGTCCAAAATGTCTTGATATGCTGAAGCATTAAGAGTTCCTTTGACTGGGACTAAGGGGTCAAGCCCAACCCCTGAAAAACAACACCTGAATTCAGTGATTTGGAGGGATGTCCCAAAACCTTTGGCAATATAGTATAGTAGATAGATAGATAGATAGATAGATAGATAGATAGATAGATAGATAGATAGATAGATAGATTCACGTGAGGATGAAGTTGAGGTCGCGTGTCTCTGTACGCGCGAGGCAGGATGTAAAGGCGCTGCAGCGCGACCAGCTCAAACTAGATTCCCAAAACAAAGCGTAGCGGAGGAGGAGCTGCACTTTGCTAGGAAATCATACACACACACACGGGCACACTCACAGAAGCTCTCTGGTGGTAAAGGACCTCTTCCACAGCAACAAGGCAAGTAGCATTATTCTCTCATTATCATAATTGTGCATTTCTAACATACTGAAATATTTGCCGCTGTACTTTTCTTCTCTTTGCGTTCACACTGATTTAAAACTGCACGGTGTCTCTCACTGTCGTCCTCGAGCGCTCTGATTACCTATTGCATAATTTGCCTATTTAAATGTCTAGCTTTACTAATGCCTAACGTTATAAAGCAGACCCACCTTAATGTTTTCTGTCTTCCCTAGACGGGAAATCCTATGGCACATTAAATAGGTATCTGAAATAGGTTTGGGATGGTGTTGTGCTCTTAAAGATTCATTTCTGTGAAAATCTGCTCACTGAAAATGAATTAACGGAAAGTAACTGTAAGATCGTTGATTGGTTAATAAGTAACTGGTACTGTGCATGTAAACCTGACACTGTTATCAGCTCTCAAGCTTGATGTCATCATATAGCCTTTTTGCTGGTTATAACATGGCATCAGTGGCTACTGGTTTTTCACTGGCGGATGGAGACGTTGCCCTTAGGGGTGGCAGTGCAGTTTTTGTGCCAGCTTCACTGACCCACTTTTCAAACTCATTACAAACCAGTCTGCTTCTTCAGGCCTTTTTCCCTTCAGCCATCAGCTATTACCGGTGCAAAATTACAGAAGATGAATGAGGAGCCTCAGAGATGATGAGCGTTTAATGGGAACATGCTCCACAATGAATCCACTAAAGTTTCATATACACTTTATGGCCAAAGGTTTGTGGACATCTAACCATTATAGCCATATTGTTCTTTCACAAACTTGGAAGCACATGATAGTGAAGGAGGTCTGTGTATGCTGTATTATAAAAAGCAATGTTCCAGCATGACAATGCTCCTATGTACAGTGAGATCTATAAAGATATGTTTTGGTCAGTGTTGGAGTGGAATGCCTTCCCAGAAGAGTGGAGCTTATTATAACAGCAAACAGGAGATTAAACCTGGTACAGGAATTTCAACAAGTCCATATGAGTCTGATGGCCTGGTCTTCACAAACTTTTGTCCAGATAATGTACCTTTTGTCCATATAATGTAGCTAGTGGAGCCAGATTGGGCAGTTTCCCAGTTTTAAAATGCATTTTAAATAATGGAAACGATAACATTGGATGGGGATGGTTTACTTTGGATATAATTGAGTTACAATTCAGGCGGGTTTTCAACACTGATGGGACTGGAAACAATCAAATCCAATCTGGCAACCTGTGAATCCCAAAGCCTCAGGCTTGCAGCTCTCCACAGGCGGCTAGCGTCCCGTCGCTCCTCCACAGAGCTGTTTTTGTCTTCTGATGCAAATAAGCTTACATTCAGTTAGCTTGCCGAGTGACACTGCATGGTATCTGTGCTCTGGCTCTTTTGGGGGGAAAAGAGAAGAAGGGAAGAAAAACAGGCGAGAGCTGCCTTTTGTTTTGAGGCACTGAATTGGGCTGCTCTCTCTCAATCCGGCTTGGAGGCCTTCAAGAGCGCCCCTCTGTTCCCACAAAAAGCCCCCTACGTTTATGAAGCCGGGGGAAAATGGCAGTGAAAGAAGCACTGCATTAATGGAGGGATGGGGTAATGAAAAGGACAAGTGATGTGTTTGTGCTTTCCAGGAGGAAAGAGGAGAAAAATATAGAAAGGCACTTAAATGGACTCATGCTTAGTGGAGTCTTGGTATGATGTTATTAGCTATTGGTGCTCGAATGCTTTGTAGAAAAGAAACATTCACCATGAGGTCTATTTATTGCCATGGTTTGCTTCAATTCACTTTTTTTGCTTTCTTTTTAATGTTTAACGTGAAAGGCCCCTGTATTCCCCAATGATGGATGTGTACATTAAGAGTGTTTTTATTTTCATGCCAAACAGATCTGTGCTTTGTGGACCATGTTTAAATTAGTGCTCTATTAGCTGTGTGGTCATAATTAGGCTCCTTAAAGGAAAGATGAGGAAAGATGAATCACCCAGAACACATTTCCTTAGATGTTTCATATTTCATCATCATAAAATGATCCTTTTTCTTTAGGATGACTAAACTAAGTGTCATATATGATGGCTGTTAAAAAATGACCTCCCTTAGGCTTCCACAGTACAAAACTTGTATCCTGCAAAAATATTACAACACAAATAGTACTATTATCCATCAGCTGGGTAGTTCATTCTATTTCTTTCTCTAAGTCTTTTAAGTCATAGTATGCATATAATCAAATAATTTGTGATTATTTTCCTGAACTGTGCTGTGGGTAGTGAAGGTCTGATCTTTATTCACTCTTACTCAGAGTTACATCAAATACATCATTTGCAATTTGCGTGACATTAACAGCACATTTCAGGCCCAATCCCTGTGGAAATCGCCTTCATCTTTGCATCTTTTCATTCACACAGGAAGGAACTAAAGCAAAAATAACTGTGCAAATAGGTAAATAATGATGATGCAGATATTAATGATGGTTGTTAATGGAGGATCACGGAAAACGTTCCACTATCTTCCTCATTTTGTTAAAAGCTTTGTAGATCTGAACAGCTTTTCCTCTTCTTGGGGTCATTTAATATGGAAAGAATGCTACAGAGGAAAATTAAATCAGTACTGGAACACTTATTCCAGGGGGTGTTGGTATTGAATTACTTTTAATATAAAGCAGATGTTGATGAAAAATGTTGAAGCTGTAGTGAGATTGCCTGTTCAGGGCTGCTTGGCACTAAATGAACTAGAACTGACTGTCTGTCTTTCAACTCTTAAATATTTGTGGTCTTAATTATTTAAAGGTTTTATGCCTTTATTCTAGTTTTAGAAATAGAAACCAAATATTTATTGAGCTGAAACTTACTGTACTGTTAAATATTTATAGGCCAATAATCAGAATATCAACCATTGAGTTATATGTTGTCTTATCCTAGATACATACATTAATTCCTAATACATTCACTGCGGTACAAATAAATCATTTTCTCAAAATCTTTTATTTGTATTGGGTTTAGTAGCAGTCCTGGGTGTATGAAATGGATCAGAAATGGATGGAAAGATAGCTGAAGGATCAGTAGTGCCTATTATTTACATTAATATAATTCTTTGCTGAAATAAAAATCATACAGAATTGATATATGTGATTATATTAAGAGCTATCAAGAGTTAGAAATAACAGGACTGAAGGTATTCATGGGTCCACTCATGTCTATTCTCACCTTTACACTATAGCATGATGAGTGTGAATGCTGACACAAAGACAGCACTGGCAATTTGTGTTTGGAGGAAAGTGTTAACTCTAAACCTGAACTCAGATGCCTGTGATTGATTCAGGAGAGAATTTTTTCCTTAAAACAAACAAAACAGATGAACCCTTTTAAGTGTTCCGAAAATAGCTGATCGACTGAGCTAAAAGTTATCATGATGGTTATCAGTGGTTATCATTTGTCTGACTTCATTGTCTGCAACTGCTTAATCGTGGTTACTGATTATAGACGTTCCATAGTTATCTGTTCACATTGTTGTGTAAACACTTAGTGTTGCATAATTTTGGGTCATGGATCAGTCAGCAATTTCTTCCAAAAAACACCTGACATAGCCACACAGCAAAGAAAGATGCAATGAAGCTCAATGTTGCTTTGTGATTGTATGGATGTGTACATGAGTAATTAGATTTCTGATCAAATAAAATGGATAATACCTCAAAAGTTAATAGTTACTGAATAGTTCATGTAAGACTGGATATTATCATTATTATGGTAAACCAGTGGGACTAGAGAACAGACTCAGAGTAACAGCAGATGTCACAAGTCAATAAACTCAACATGGAAAGCTTCCCAAATCAAAACTGTCCAGAGTGACAAAATGGTGGCTGTTTATACTCACGTCAGGAGAATTCTTAGTGCTGAAGCACATATAAACTCTGTCTTAAAACACTGGAGTTACATTCATGCAGCTGGGAATGGAAATCCACTTATCAGACATTTTCAATCAGTACAAACAAATGAATCAATTTATCACCGCAAGTCTGATATAAAATGAGTCTGCTGGATTTCAGTGTGAGGGGTGTGTTTTTCCCTTTGCTGGATAACCTTACACAGAATTTTTGTGGTTAAAGATAACAATGAAATTTTAGATGCATATGACTAAACACTAAAAGCATCTCAAGAGCAGAAATGTATTTAATATAAGCATTTAATTTGAAGAACATTTGTGTGAATGGAATTAATGTTTTTGGGTTTGTTTGTTTTTTTTTTTGTTTTTTTTTACTTTTCTATGAAATTATTGCCCCTAGTAGGCTAGATAACAACAGACAGATAAAAAGCTAAATGTTCTTAAAGCACTTAGTGTCTACTTTCATATGTGCCATTATGCACTACTGTGGCGTGACATGACAAAGAAATACAATGCTGAACATGGACACCAAAAAACAGGTATAAACTTTTTGGCCTCTAATAAAAAGCTGTGAATTTTTCACAACAGTTTTACATTATAATGGGTAACATAAACAACCCAAATGTAACTTTATTGATTTGTTTTTTCTGAAGATTTGCTTGTGAGTAAAATGGATTAGCCAGTCCCATGAAGGAAGCAGGATATTTTTTCACAACACTGTGAGGATGAAAATGGCACTTTTCATCACTAGATGTTTTGGGGATATATTAGTATGAACTTGGAAGTGTGTCTCCCATCAATATCATCAATTTGCTAGTTGGTTTATGCAACCAAACAAACCTCTATAACACTCTACTCTCTATCACAATGTACAAGCAGATTTACTTAACCTGAACACATTTACTGTCTGTAGGATGAGGGGTGTATTCTCAGTAACGATCATGCTGCTTGTGGCTTTGACCATTGCTGTGGAAGCAGCAAAGACGAAAGGTGAGCTCCTTTACAAATGTGGTGACCACTATAGTTTTTTTTGGCATTAATGCCAGTGATCTACATGCATGATGATGCATATGCTGTAATATTTGAGAATGATATTTCCACAGAGAAAGCGAAGGAGCTGAAAGCAGAAGGTGAATGCTCTTATGGGAGATGTGTGCCCAACAGCGGTGACTGTGGCCTGGGTGTTCGTGAGGCCATCTGCAAGGAGCAGACCAAGAACTTCAAGTGTAAAGTGCCATGCAACTGGAAGAAGGACTTTGGAGGTATATGACATGTTTAAAATACTAACAGTTTTTTCTGTATGTAAAGGTTCCACTAAACATATTTTTGCCGTCCTTCAGCTGATTGCAAGTACAAGTTTGGCCGCTGGGGAGAGTGTGAGGCAGGCACTCGAAGCAGGTCTGGAGTACTGAGGAAAGCGTTGTTCAATGCTGACTGCCAGGAGACCATTAAGGTGAACAAACCTTGCATTCCAAAAACACCCAAACCCAAGGGCGGGGAGAAGAAGGCAAAGAAAGGGAAGGAGAATTAAGAAATCCAGCGTGTACCCCCTTTCCCCAACCTTTAAATGGAATGGCGCTTAATCTGCAATGAGGGGAAAAAAACTATTGTAACCCTATCTATATTTGATTCTGTCTTTTGTTGGTACAGTTGTGATCCTTTCCTTTGTCATATTTTTAAGCATTTTCTGTAGGAAGATGATAACTGTAATTTGCTTTTCCATTTATAAATAGTGAAACAGAGAAAAGCATTATTTACTAAAGATGCATGTCTATATGGACATTTTTTTGGCCCTTGAAAATTTGATCTAAATACTGCAACAGTAGATATATGATTTAACACACAGCGATCAACTGGATCCGTACCCTTCAATTTTTAGTACACTTGCAATGGTAGACAACCTGCGTATCTATGCTTATAAATGTTTCTAGATTTGTAATCAATGTACATTTAACATCACTAACGGATACTTCTTCAGGTCTGTGAATAAATAAGAAAACGTTTTTTTTTTTTCAATGGCATTCTTTTGCATTTTTTCCCCCACAAATACCTACCGGCTGTAGAGTTATTTATTCTTTGTACACATTTTCAGACAAGTAATCATGTCAGTTTTATATGTATTTTTCACAATTTTCACAAACTACAGTTGAAGAGGAATGCCTGGCTCTGGCATTATCGTTTCCACACCTTCATTTAAGTCAACAGTCAGTCCTTCAGTGAGAACGTGAGCTATGTGCAGTGTGACTTTCAATCTAACCAGAGAGACTACACAGAGTTTGCAGATTGTTGGCTTAGCATGTGCTGAGCATATAGCCAAATCAAACTGCAAACACAAATAAAAATGGTAATTTTATTTACATATAAACAACATAATCTCACGTGAAAAGGCAAAAATGAATAGTTATATTCAATAAATGGTATTTTGAACTTAAATCTATGCCTCCTGTGCACACTCTAGAGTTTCATCCTGTAAGTTCAAACAGGTTTGGATACACTTGTAGAAGGACCTTTTATATATCTGCAAGAACATTTAATGGTCATGTTTCTGCTTAGGCTTGCACATATGGACCTCTTTAATTCAGACCACAGACTTTCCACAGGATTCAAATCCAGAGGCCGAGATGTCCATTTGCAAGACACTGCTGATTTGATCAAGGTTGGGGTTATTCTTAATTTAATGAACCACTTGGAAGAGGCTTGGTTGTGAACCAGGTTGTGGCCAAAAATACTGTGGTACATTGCAGAATTCATGAAACATTAAATCTTCACAAAAGCATGCCAGCTACAAAACATCTATAACAGGGTTTTATAGTCGATATCTGGTGCTTTTCTTTTCTATGCAGTCCCCATTTTTAACCCGACATTCAGATGGTGCTCATGACCACCAGAGAAATTTTGTTCCTGTTTGACCCACAACCCTTGAGTCCTCCAGTTTGATGCTTTTGCAATGTTTTGGTGCTGCAAGATTTTGAGAATTGTCCTCAAGAAGTGCTTCTTTCATACAAAGTTTCCATACAAACTTCTTATTACTGAGGTGGTGTCTTGGTTAATTATAAAATAAGACTTCTATCTGACTGTATGAAATAAACTGCAGTTCTCAGACTGTCATCTTTGGATTTTTCTTCGCTGATCTCACCATCCTCCTCAGCGTGGGTGAGTGCAGTACGCTATTATGGGAACAGTTTTGTTAGATAACAGCTAGTGTTTCTCCACTTGTCAGAGTGGAAAATGTTAATTATTGTGTGCAGTGTGTATATTATTCTTCCAGATACTGGTACAAGATATAGAGGTTCATAAACAGTAGCTGTTTGTAGGTGACATTTGACTTAGCAGTAGTTAACAGATGTTTCCTATTCAAGTCATGTGATGAAAAACACTGCAAACCATATTAAAAATAAAATTGTTTTACCCAACCTCAAGTTCTCCCACACAACCCCACTGCCTTCTTGTAGCTGCCTACATCAGATTTAAACACTCATGCTTGACTGCAACGGCTCATAGCCTGAAGTGCACCACGCTTCCTCTAATCTTCTAGCACTACACGTCTGATCCTACAATCTCTCACTGTACAATGAAGGTATGCATCAAGACTCTTCTCTGCTCTGTGGCTGAGGTGGTGGAACCAACATCCAATAGATGTCTGAACAGCTGAGTTACTGGCTCTTCATGAAGGTCATCAATTTTAAGGTCATTTGCTGTGTGTTTTTAATAATGTGCTACATCCCTAACAGTGTTTTAGACTGATAATACTCTTAACTCCATGACCAGTTGAACCAGTATGATTGTGTATGTATTTTAAGGAGACTTCAAAGCAAGTCTTCCTGGATAAGGGCATTAAGGAAATGGGATAAATGTAATGTACATGCAGTGGTCTGGTGGGTGAAGTCACTATCTAAAATCTAGTGGAAAGCCTTCCCTGAAAAGTGGAGCTTTTTATAACAGCAACACAACGACAAAATGTAGATGGAATGTTTAAAAAGTACAAGTGTGATGGTCACTTTTGGTCAGTGTATTGTGTGTATTATTACAGCTAGGTTGAATAAGTATAAAATTGGTGTCCTCACCATTCCTATGCTTATTAATATAATTATACAGAGATGTTTATGTAGTGTTTCCTCATCCATAGTTCTTTTTCACGCAAGCTTCCTATTTGACTGCATGCTTGCCAGTGCATGACTGTAAAAACCTTATGCTTCCAGAGGACCACAGTCTCAATCAGATTTTTGGCAAGATTTCTTACATTTACATTTAAATGATGCTGACTTGATGAACAAGAACTTGTGTGTTGGCAGAAATGTATGTTCAAAAAAACTCAACAAGATTCAGAATTTCCATATTCCCATTTTTATTAAACCTCTTTTAACCATCATAACACTGGATCTTTGGCGTCCAACAGCACTTTGTTCAACAAACACCTAACCCCTATTTTAGCTAAAGACTTGACTTCACACTTCTTTACTTAATAAAAGATGCTTCTCACATAAATGGATAAGGGGATTTTTACATCCTGCTTTTCCCATACCTTTGATTTCTTCAGCACTGACCCAGCAGTGAGATCACCAAAACTGGCACAGAGTCGCTAATGTTTGTCTGTCTGTCTGTCACGTTACACCACGTTTTGCATCGCTGGTATCTTCTTTAATTTTGTATGCTTCAGTTGACCAACGCATCTTAAGACAACCTAAAATGCTAATAAAATACTACAGAGATGTGTTTCTTAGACATGAACTGCATTGTCTGATGTGGGCAAAAATGCAGTGAAGAAAGCTTTAAAACAAAATAAAACAAGGAACCAAAAAAGCAAGCAAAAACAAAAGAAGAAAGCCTACAAACAGTTTGGATATCTATGAGCAGATTTATCAGACCAACAGATATACAGTATACAGTGACATCAAATTAAAGCAGATGTCATTATCTCCCTTATTACAGCTCTGCCCCTTTTTCCATAAATTCCACATATTGCCTTCTTTAATGAGTAACAGTGTTTTGGGGAAACTAAAATACATTACAATTCAATCAGTGTCTTCAATGACTAAACAGGGCTAATCATATGAAGAGTAAAATAATAATAATAATAATAATAATAATAATAAAAAATACAAACAGCACCAAAGGTGAAATTTTAATTCATATTTTAAACAGCAGCAATCAAAACCACTCCAAGCATGAAATGGACAAAGACGTGTGTCAATTATTTTGTCACTCTTCTCACTCATTCTTTTTGTTCTATATGAAAAGCAGTCCAACACTGACTGAGTCTCGAATATCAAGACGTAGTAGAGAAATGAGAAGGTGGGGTGCTTCAGCAGTTGTTATGACGTCAAAAACTAGGGATAAATATTAGACAGCTAAAAGCAAGGCTATTAAGGGGCACATGTTGACCCAAACTGTTAAAAGCCATTTAGACACCAAATAAAAAGAAACTAGGATGTTCTCTGCTTCATGATTTTGCCTCAAGTACTGCGAACCTGGGAAAGCCTACCTTAACGCTTCTGTTACACCCACAAGAGGTCGAGCTCGACACCTGCACAGGGCAGAGATGACTAGGAAGTACTCAGAACTTCAGAAGAACAGACAGAACAAACTTATCTACCTAAAAACAAGCAAATTTAGCTTTCAAGTCATTTTCTTGATTGGAAATGCTACACTTACCTGTGATACAACCTCATGCACAGTAGTACACGCATGCGCAAGCACATGCCCTCTGTTCAGTGATTAAGCAATGTATGTGTTTCAATGCAGGTCAAGTTCAATTTGCTGGTTCAAGGCCATTTCTTTTTTTTTTTTTTACAACTGGCCAGCTCCTTAGAAATATTCTACTATACGTAATTCAAGTATAATTCTTTACCCAGGCTTGTTTTGGGAGATGTGTTTTGACAGTCATTCCCCACATAGAAAACCTGGAGAGTGCAATCAGATACTAGATACCACTGTAGGTGGCACAAGCATGCTCTGACTGGTGGCATCAAAACGAACCATTAGCATCCTAGGCTGAACACAGGTACAAGCACAAGCAGCATGTTTCAGGGGAACAGAGCCCAATTAAAATGAACTCAGTTCACATAAGCCCTCAAAACCTATGCAGTTACAGAATATTGATGCGGTGATAGCTTTGTTTTTTGGCCCTTTTTGATAGTGTAAAAGAAATGTATGTCTCAGCTTTGATGATTAACTCAGACATTTTTACTGAAATACATTTTTTCAGGAAACTAATAAAATGTAATTGCCAAAATGGAAACTTAAAAGCCATCATAAAACATTTTGAAGGAACACATGGGTAACTTTACTCTCACCGTTCTTACATATTAGTTTAAACTATGGAGCATTTGGGTGGATTATAGTGCTGTGTTTACAATCTCTTCTGCAAACAAAAAGAGTGAACAAACAGTGAATATGATTATTTCAGGATTATTAGAATGTCCTTTCAATGTTTCTCCAATTCCTCAGACTAAAATGCAATCACTTGAAATTAATGCATGACTCATGGGCCCTGGGAAGCACCATGCCTGCAGCCATGCCTAGAACTTGACTGGTGACAAAGATGGCTCCTGAAGGAGCAGTAAACTGAACCGCATTAATTCTGTACCCCAGTACAAGAATGACTCAAGTAGAAGCCCTTTCTGGCGATGGAATGCTCAAAAGTCTGAGACACGTTTCAAAAAAAAAAAAGCAAAACTACAACTGAAGTGCAAGGACCAAGTGCAACAACGATGGCTTTCCATGAAGACATTCCCCGTGAAATATTTGTAGACACACTACTGTCTCCTCGGAAGAGAGACAGAGTGGAAATTTGGCACTCTTACTTCTGCACATAAGGCCAAAGCAGAAGGAGGCAAAACACAGGCACATAGGTCCACCTCAGGGGTTCATTCTGTCAGGTTCTGACATAGTACCATTCACATCTTGCCAAATCCAAATCAACCTGCTCCAGCGACGTCCGTGTAGAACGGTGGGAGGAAGCACTATCTGCTGTACAGGTCATCGGGGTAATTTCTGCTGCTATTCTCATTGTTGTTGCTGTTGTTGTTACTGATGTTTGCCAAGTACCCTCTCCTAGAAGGTGGATCAGGTTCTTCATTCTGACTGTCCTCCATCATATCCTCCATGGCCGGAGGCTCTAACACTACTGCACTAGGGCCTGAAGAGGGAAGGGCAGACCTAGAGGGGATTTCCGATAGAAGAGGGCCACCAACAGGCTCAGAAGGTGCAGGATCGTCTGAAGTGTCAATGGGGACCGTGTTTGGTCTTGAGTGGAGGCTGTTTTCCCCTGAAGGTGCTAGATTACTCGCCTGTGCTGCTCCAGCTGGTGTCTGAGAGCCACGGTGAATGCGGTGGCTCACCACTATGTTGTTGCCAAAGCCTCCCATAGAGGCCATAGTGGTGCTGCGCTCTCTCTGAACCACTGCTGTCATCCCACCTTCAGCCATCAGACGCCGGATCCGGGAAAGAGCATCTTCACCAGGGGCAGGGTCTGACTGGGACTCAACTGAGATGGCAAAAAAAAGTTTAATCAATTAATTAAAAAGCTAGTGAGTTATTACTCATATATTCATAAAGCTAGTAATAAACTTATGGGAATAATTAGTATTTTAAAAGACAACTTTTTATATCTACTATTAAAAGTAAAAACTGTTTTACAGTCTGGATTAGACCTATAGCGCAAAAAATAACTAGCCAAAATATTCAGGCAGACATTACACCTGGCTTTGCACCATTTTCAGTTTCAGATGGAATATGTGCCTCTGGGACTGATCAAGGCTAGGAATAATAATGAACATATAAATGGGTCCACTGTTGTTGGGAAATTGTTAGAAAGTTGAAACCTGACTATGCCAGGAGCCATAGGTGATTTCTGGCTGGGAGAGATGGTTTATTCTGCCTCCCCTGTCTATCAATATGACATCAAGGAATCATGGGCATCATGTATGCATAAGATGGAGCAAGTGTGTTAAACTTCACCCTTCATGATTTGTAGCGATCAAATGACAAAGAGAGCTGGCTTGTGGATGACCAACTCACAGCTAAAACAACAACAAATAAAAAAAGGAAAAAGAGAAAAAGGAAAGAGAATTAATGCATATAGAGATATAGGTACCGTGGCTGGTGTTCAGTGAGTCAGTGTGAGTGCTGGAATTGTGGGAAGCAGCTCCATGAGCCACTGTGTCTGGTGGCTCACTGTGTGGGAGTGTCTCTGTACTGGCAGTCTGCGCTTCACTGGTCTCTGACACTTAAAAAAAACATTACATTACACCAAAGTCTAACAGAATCACTAATTTCATAATTCCAAACTACTTTGACGAAACATGTAACTGAAAGTAATTTTAAGATATGACAATTTTATTAGACACTAAAACATATACACTGATCAGCTATAAAATTATGACCACCTGCCTAATATTGTGTTAGTCCCCCTTTTGCTGCCAAAACAGCCCTGACCCATCGAGGCATGGACTCCACTAGATCCCTGAAAGTGTGCTGTGGTATCTGACACCAAGATGATAGCATCAGATTATTTAAGTCCTGTAAGTTGCGAGGTGGGGCCTCCATGGATCGGACTTGTTTGTTCAGCACATCCCACAGACGATCAATTGGATTGAGATCTGGGGAATTTGGAGGCCAAGTCAACACCTCAAATTCGTTGTTGTGCTCATCAAACCGTTCCTGAACCATTTTTACTTTATGGCATGGTGCATTATCCTGCTGAAAGAGGACACAGCCATCAGAGAATACCGTTTCCATGAAAGGGTGTACATGGTCTGCAACAATGCTTAGGTAGGTGGCACGTGTCAAAGTAACATCCACATGGATGGCAGGACCCGAGGTTTCCCAGCAGAACATTGCCCAAAGCATGACACTGCCTCCGCCGGCTTGCCTTCTTCCCATAGTGCATGCTGGTGCCATGTGTTTCCTAGGTAAGGGACGCACATGCACCCGGCCATCCACGTGATGTAAAAGAAAACGTGATTCATCAGACCAGGCCACCTTCTTCCATTCCTCAGTGGTCCAGTTCTGATGTTCACATGCCCATTGTTGCAGTTATGCAGCCCCATGCACAATAAACTGTGATACACTGTTTATTCTAACACCTTTCTATCAGAACCAGCATTAACTTTTTCAGCAATTTGAGTAACAGTAGCTCATCTGTTGGATCGGACCACACGGGCCAGCTTTCGCTCATTGGGCCACTTTTGATAGATACTGACCACTGCAGACCGGGAACACTGTTGAAAAGTTTTAGAGATGCTCTAATCCAATCATGTAGCCATCACAATTTGGCCCTTGTCAAACTCGCTCAAATCCTTATACTTGCCCATTTTTTCTGCTTCTAACATCAACTTTGAGGACAAAATGTTCACTTGCTGCCTAATATATCCCACCCACTAACAGGTACCATGATGAGGGGATAATCAGTGTTCTTCACTTCACCTGTCACTGCTCATAATGTTATGACTGATCGGTGTATATACACATACTGCATATTTCCAATATCATAAGAGTACTGATACATGAAATAAGCAAACATTTATGCAATGTAAATATGAACTCCTGGGGTGGGGGGGAAGCAAGAGATGGTGCTGTAGTGGGTTGTGCATGTCACTTACACTGTCGTGGTGTGTGTATGGTCTGAAATGCACTCGTCGAGGGCAACTCTCTCTCAGTCTGAGTCTCTGCATTCTGCAGGCGCACCACAGGTGTCTGCGTGCCCTGCGAGGTCACTGAGGGGGCGGGCTGACGGGGTTGCAGGCCAATAGCACTCATCAATCCCATGTCTCTGTCCAATCGCCAGCCAGACCTGCTTGTCCTTTATCAGAGTGTGAAAATTATCAATCACAAGAACAAAAATATTCAAAATATCTAAAGGTTTTATGGCACATCAAAAGTAAGAAGGTTAGAGGGCTTTCTAATACTGACCGTTCCACTCCACGCGTCCGACTGCTGCTGCTGGCAGTGAATAGAGGATCTGAGTTCTGATCAGTGCTGCTGTCTCCCTCATTACGGTAATCACTGAAAACAAAAGACCATATTGATTGTAATGTTCTTAAAAGACAAATTCTATTTTATTGTATAACCACTACATCAACAAACCACTCCTAGAAAAAGACAATGGATTTAACAATCATGCCCTGAACTGACATGTTGGCTTTCAGACTTGTTCTAAATAAAGCAACACTGATGTCAGCCTACAGCATGCAATCATAGAAGCTTTTTTCAGTAAGTGTATTAACAGTGAATTTCTGAAAAGCACTGAGCTCCAATAGGTTTTCAGGGCAGAGACAATATGCCTGTAACCTTTTTAAAAAGCAATCATTGGCCAGTCTGTTTTCCAGACAGCGTCCTTAGTTTCCGGCCCATAATCGTGACGACAACCTAATAAGTGACTGCAGCAGACAGTAGAGAAGCATCTAGAAGATTATGCCTTTCTCTCCCTTGAAGTCAGTATACGCCAGTAAGTCTTCCAGAGCACCCAGACACTTACACAGGTCTGCAGATGACCAGGTCTCCTTTGCTGGTCCCGTAGGCCAGACCCATGCCAGGTTCAGGAAGCCAGCGCGCCGAGTTAATGCTCACATGTCTGCGCTGGTCTGGAGCCATGGGGTACACAACATTATACACCATCTACAAAAGACAGAGCCATGAGAGTTAAAACACAGCATGTACAAATAAAGATTTACATTAGAAACAGTTTGCCCAGCTCTAGCATAAACACCATCACTCACCCTGATGGAAGTTTCTCCTCCATGAGGCTGCTGCAGACGGAACACTTGTGCCACCATGTGGTCAGTGGTAGGATGGAGCAGGATCCTGCGTGATGCCAGGCCCACCATCACATAGCAACCCATTGGAGATAAGCTCACAGAGATTGCATTGGGACCTGAATATAACACAACGAACCAATAACACTTATCCAAAAATTTCTCAACTGTGAACTATCACTATGCCCATACAAACTGACCTGGCTACAATGTTCAGGTGCATTTTAGATACATGACACTTACCAAATCGCTTAGTATAGAGCATCTCTCCCAGGTTGTGAGGTGCAAGAGAGTAGACAGCAAGGATGCCCTCATCTGGAAAGCCCCGCTGGCTGCTGGGTATAAAAACAGCCAGTAGCTGCCCGTCTGCTGATATATCGCAGCTAGCATCGTTATATATTTTGCAGTGTGGAACCAGCACGTTCACAGAAGCTACAGAGGTCAGGATACAACCAAAATTAGGACAGAATCACTGAATCAACTATAAAAACAATACAAATCACATTCTCTCAATTTCACACCATGGGTTTACCATATGAACATAAACAGAGTATGAAAACAGTGATCAGATCAAAATTTCCCAACAAATAAAATCACAATGACTGGGGCTGAGGTCAGATCAGCATGTATATACTGATTACACCTTTTGCAGAAAATTACCATTGCTGATCTCAGGCAGGTCGAACTTGGTGAAATCCCACCACTGCAGTCTGTAGGTGGTGTTGGCGATGTTACTGGCAACTGCAGACTGGCCATCACCAATTGAAGCCCCTGGAAATAAACATAAATTTGAGCTGCATTTAAAACACATAATTCTTTCTTTAGCCCTCTTTGTCATGTCTTGTAATAAAACATATCATGTACAAAATACATACCTGCTAATACTCTGTTAATCGAGGAGTGGGTTGCCAGACCTGATTGACCTCTCTCATGGAAAATACCAGCATAAGGAAGATATTCAGGCAACAGGAACCTTCTTTTATTTAAAAAACAAAAAAAAAGAAACCATGTTACAAAACACGTTAAAACAATTTGATGCTTTTTGCAGCGAGAACATGAATCTATGCAGCCATATTGTCTATTTCATCTTAAAACAGAGAAACCACTGAAATTAAATACTCAAGGCTGCTTAAGTAAACCAAAGAGATCGAAAAATGGTGCATATTTACTGACCGTGGCACAAAGCGACCAAGGGAAGGTGCAGACATTCGTGCATTGCGAGGCATTCTGTGTCTTGTCCGGTCTCCAGGCTCCCTGCAGTTAGAGAAATAACATATGACACATAATTATTATAAATCATACTCATTTGCAGAATCAAAAAGCAAATAAGAATCAATATGTAGCTGTATAACAATAAAAAAATAAACAATCCACAATCTTATTTTAAGGTATTTTCAGATTTAGACCTCAGATCTAGAAAATAGTTTGAAACAGACCACATCTACTTTCTGTGTAGAAACGGACAAAAGTGATATGAGCAGACGTTCTTATACAAACAATTTGCCAACAGCCACATCTATTCATTAATTTATGATGTAAATAAGTACACATACAAATCTCAGCTTTGAGATTAAAATGCTGCATTCTGCATGACCATAACATTTTAACACTACACACAGGTATCTTTCAGGGTTTCCATGTACAGGGTGTGGCCCGATTCACTTCGGAACTGGGCCACACCATAACACCTACTCTATGTCCTCATAGTCGGCATCACTGCCCTCTGCTGGTGCAGAGGAAGGGTTGCCCGCCTGGTTATCAGATGATGTGGATAGGGTGCGCAGGCGGTTCTGTAAGGAACGCTGACGAATACTTTCTCTCCTAGACAGATACTGAATCATCCTTTGGGCATAATAGGCAGCTGGAGACAACCTGCAGAACACAAAAAGTCCATGTAAACTAGTAAAGTAGCTGAATTTTGTCACCAGAATTTAAAAACACTGTTACATACCTGGCAGGATCTGGGTAAATAGGATGATCACGGGAACCGGACATGTCATACCGGGAGAAAGGAAAGAGTGATGACTCCAAAAGCCTCCTGTAAATAAAGACAGCATGTAACTAGTCTTGACCTTCCCCTGCACACTCATTTAAGCATTTATTATACTGACCAAATATTTCCTTTCTGAAAATTGCACAGAATCATCAAACATTTGTCATGCAATTAAAGACAGCATGAAAGCAGCTCATGCATTTGGAAGATAAAACTCATAACATGAATGTACAGAACCTTCTGAGAGAATCCTCATCAGCATTGTCCACAGGCACATCTGGGTTTAAGGCTTCTTGTGCTGCTTCAGTGGAGGGGTTGGCTGTGGGCTGCTGATACACTCTCTCCCATTGTCCTGTGTCCTGATTATATACCAGGCCCATAGGCTGTTGGCCCTGAATTGGCTGCTGCCCCTCAGCTGTAGTATGGGTTTCTTCTCTTGAATTCTGTGCAGGTACCTCAAAGGCAGGCACGGGCATCTGCCAGTGGGGCCCCTCCTGAGCTGAAGCAGAAGAAGCTTGGCTTGAACGCTCCCAACGTTGAGTTTCATGGTTAAAAGTGAGGAGGTTGTGGCATGAGCGGCAGCAGTTAGGGTGGTTGTGCTGTAAGTTGGAACTGCTGGTGCCATCCCCAGCATAGGTAGAGTTCCGATGTGAAGGCCCAGCTCTTTCTGAGTCTACATTGCTGGACAGCAGGTCCTGCATGGGCCCCTGTGTGCCTGATTCCCGGCTAGAACCTGCTCTCTCCAGATCCTGCATGCGCTCGTATTCCATGAAGTAGCGGCTCAGGTTGCACTGGAGTACGTTGCGGATAGAGGCTGGGTTGTTCTGTTGGGAGCTGTCATAGAAGGGGTGATGTCCACTACTGGTTCCATCGCTGGCTCTGCCCTGCCTGGGGTCAGTGCCAGGTAGTCCTAAGCCACGACCCTCTGTGGCTGATGTATAGATAGGTGAAGAGGAAGAGGAAGAAGAACTGTCAGGGTACCTATGCAGGGAGTGCAGACCCACAGAAGAGGAGCTGGTCCTGGGAGGGGGTACAATTCCCCTTCCCACAATGCCCACTGCTGCCTCGTTTAGCGTAGCTCCAGAACTGGTGCCCAGCAAACTACTGGACCAATCAGTCCCTGGCAACCGAGCTGAGGGCTCTGGAGTGCTACCCATAGCCAAGCTAGTTCTGAGAGATGACAGCGCTCGGTGCAGTGAGCTCCCTGCTGCACCGCTATGCACGCTGCTAAAAGCAGAGGGCCTGTCTGAGGAAGGACGTGATTGGTTGGGAGGCTGTGGGTGCGGATGAGAGTGTGAATGGGCAGAGTCTGTAGACTGCAGGGCAGAAGGATTCTGAACGTTTCGAGACGTGGCAGCACAGCGACTGCACAGGCAACCAAGCCCCAGGTGCTGAGTGCAGCTCTGCTGAGGAGGCCGATCTGCTAGCTCACTCCGCCCAGGATACTGAAACAGAGGCATGCTGGGAGGAGGTTCACGAGGTTCTGTTCCTCCAGAGGAGCGAGACGACAGGATGTGCAGGAAGTTGTGCAAAATTGGAGTGCGGCGAACAGGAGGGGAACGGAGCACAGAACGCTGACGGAACAGGGCCATTTCCATGCTGTCCATGGGAACATCAGAGTCTTCATCATTCTACCAAAAATATTTGAAGAACTGTTAGAGCACGAGACTTGCAATGAACAGAAAAAATATGATAATACATGATTTAGCCCATTTTACACCAGAGGTGATGTGAAGTACTCATTTCTGTGCTTTGTTTGGACTGACTTAGTAAATATAGCATGCCAATATCCGTACTACCCGTAATAGTCAACATAAACCATATACAATGCACATATCTCGTGTATAGCAGTTACAATTTTCACTTAGTTTGAATAAGCTGAAATATGGCTCATAAACTTTTATGATTACGGACAAAATAGACTGTATTCTGTATTGTTAGCAGAAAACCACATCTACTGTACATAGAAGAAACAGAACTCAAACAATTATGCTTGGATTTTCGTCTCTCAAGGTATTACCCTCAACAGGACATGAACAGTTAAAAGCTCCTTTTAGAGGCTGTCAAACCTAGAAAACAAAAGGGTTTGCACCTGTTGGTTGGTTGGGTTCACGATAGCTGTCAAAAGATTGTGTCCAAGAGGATCAAACCTTACAAGCCTGTAACGAAATTTGAATGTGTACAAATCATTAACAAAGGACAAGTTAAAATTTTAAAAGACACAAAGTAACCCAAAGTACAATATCCTACCTGACACGCTCTGTCTCACTGCCGGTCTTGACCACAGCGAAGGGCTCAGGCCGACTCCAGTCCCAGAAGTGCAGCTCGTTGTTGGTGGCAATTAGCAGCAGTTGGGCTGTGGGGTGGAAGGCCAAAGACGCAATGGCTATGTTCCCTTCTGTGAACCAGCTCTCACTTCCACCCTGCATAACAAAACACAACGTCAACACAAAAAAGGACTGCAATAAACGCAAATACACTTTTGTGGGACTAATTACCATTTTTCTATTACACACTAGGGGTGCCACAAAACTCAATATAATATTGAACTGTTTGGTACGACCGCCACGCTTCAATACATGTATGTGAACCGTGTTTTCTTGGTTTTTCATTTAAATAATTTCCATGCATTTTATTACTGTCTGAACCGCCTGTTTGTGTTTGCCTGTACTGTATGTCTATGCGCTGAGATAGACACGCCTCCCTGCAAGTAAATATCAAATCAGTGAGCACTAAAGTTAGGGGCACTACCGACACGTGCTTTTTTTTAGGCACCGAGGCAATTCCCGACCTCTGTGAAAAGACACGCAAAAAAATTGAAAACGAATTGGCTAAAGCGGCAAAGCCATGCTCTAACAACAGATAGTTGGACCTCGTGGGCAACAAAGAGTTCTCACTGTTACCGTTCATTATATAGCGGATTGGGAAAAGAGAGCGCTGTACTCCAAACCCGTCCCCTGTAAGAAAGTCATACAAGCGCTAATTTTTATATCTCACAATTTTCAGTACACTATGAATGTGTACAAGTTGATTTTTGCATTTGAGTAAAATAAAGAGAATTGCATAAACTTGAGTAAAATAAAGAGAACTTTTTCTTCTTAACATACTTACTGTTCCTGTCACCTAAGCAATGAATAATGAAAAAAAAACCTTTAATTTACCAAGCCATCTGAACCGAACCGAAAACCGTGGTTATAAAACCGTAGTACATATTGAACCGTAGGTTAACTGTATTGTTGCATCCCTATTACACACACACACACACACACACACACAAAAACACACCTGAAGCCCTTGGAAAATCAACATGTCAGTCACAAGTTAGTCACAAGTTATTCATAGGTTTTCAGTAGGGTGGACCGCAATGGTTAATTAAAGGATAAAGCTGATCAGCCAAAATGGTCCTGGAGTACCCTTAATCCTGCATATTTCCTACTATCCCTACTGCCAATACACATGATTTAACCAATTAACAATCCTTACTGTGTTAAAGCCATCATTTTTCCTTTAATTTGTCTCCCTTTTCTACATGTACATTTAAATTTCTCTTTTACCAAAAACAAAACTTTTGTGAAAAGTTTGACAAAACATAGGCACATACATGTAGGTCCCAGATGCGCACTTCTCCATCAAGGCACCCTGAAGCCACCAAACCTGGAATTGTTGGATGGAAAGTCAAACACCATGGGGTCCGGCGGTGACCCACCAGAGAGTGCAGGCACTTTCCAGTTTTCACGTCTGTGATGTAAATGTTATGGTTGACATGGGTGGAAGCCATGAGATTCCTACAATAAGATAAGAACAGCATTATGAAAGGTATTTTATATTGTATGCTAATCACCATGCACTATGAATATTAGAACCCACAGCATGATAACTCATTACTACCCACCTGTCTGGGCTGAAGGCCAGCAAGAAGGTTGAGCGAGGATTATCAGGCAGTTCCACTTTCTGTAGGAAACACAATAAAAATCAGCTCAAACCAGTATTCAGAACACTACAGAAGCCTGAGCTCAACCGACTGAAATGTGCAACAGAAGAAATACCTGACTCTGCAGTTTCATCCAGCGTGTCCTGTCCTCCACAAGCTGCTGCAGGAGCCGCTGGGATCCCAACATCCGAGTTCCCCGCTCTCGCCCAGACAGGACCAACACTGCATTTCTGTTCTGCACAGCCATCTTTCTGTCTTTGCTGCTTGTGCTCTCTCTATAGCAGACAGAGTCCGGCTCGGCCTTTCCTCATGCACGGATCAGTTATTATTCAGCAGCATGTAGGCCATGCATACTAGGAAAAAGAAATTTTAGCATATAAAAGACAATCCACATGCAAACTGCCACCAGAACAAATAAAAAAACCAAAAAAAACCCCATATATGTAACAAACAGGGCAGAGGAATAAATAGCATCCTAACCTTATTTTATGTTTCATCACATGTAGTAAAATTTGATATAAAACATTCAAGTTACTATTAAGTACCTTTTTTTTAATCTAGGGAGTTGTCTTGTTTCATTTCCCACTGTAACCTCACAACAGTCATTCATGCGTTTTTTTTTCTTTACAAAAGCAAACAATGTTTCACAACAATACAGAGGCACAAAATTCCTGAACACACTATATGGACAACATTTTGTTTACACCTAACCATCATACCCATATGTAAGCCTTTCCTAAACTGTTGCCACAAAATTGTGCAGGATATGTTTGCTGTGACATTAAGATTTCCATTTTACTGGAACTACATGGTCCAAACCTGTTCCAACATGACAATGCCACTGTATACAAAGCAAGGTCCATCAAGACATGCTGTGTCAAGGTTGGTGTTGAAAAACTCAAGTATCTTCCACAGAGCCCTGACCTCAACCCTGATGGAACTGGAACACTGACTGCACCCCAGACCTCCTCACCCAACATCAGTGTCTGATCCCACTAATGACTAAATGACTAATGACTAAACAAATCAAAATCTCCACAGTCACACTCCAACATTTAGTGGAACGTCTTCCAAGAAAAGTGGAGCTTATTATAACAATAAAGATGGACTAAATCTGGAATGGCATGTTCAACAATCACATACAGGTCAGCTGTTCACATACTTTTGCCCTTGTAGTGTATGTTACTTGCTTCACTTTACTAACTAAACATCTGCAACAAACGCTTAATGGTCGGCCAAGATCAATAACTGATTTGATACCCAAATTCATGCTAATTCACTGAAGGATACTGATGAATGGATAATGTGGCAGCATTGGACCTTGGTGTTATTCCAAAATATTCCATCAAATCTGTTACGTCTGCTCTCATTCTACCCCTGTACATATATATGAAGCTATATGTCTAAAACGAGATGGTTAAGTCATTACACAGCCTCGCCTGAAACTGCGTCAAATCTTTTCAGATTCAAAATGTTCTCGCTTTAAAGTGCTGACTGCTACGAGGTTTAACCGTCTTGCTTTTTCGGTAATCGTGACACGCAAAAAGATACAATAAAATATAAAACACTCGGTTCCTTTCTGAATCTAGCTAACAATAACTTGATAACCAGAGTCACTAACGTGCCCGCCCAATATAGAAACTGGTCTACAGCTAGCTAGCAAGATGAGCTACGCTAGCAACAATCAAGCTACCAAGCGCAGACGCTGCTTTTTTAGTAAAATTAAAAATAACAACACTGTAAGGTATGGCTAGTAAGGATAACGAATATGTGTAGTTTTATATTAAAATGTAAAAAGTGCAAAATATAAAAAGTATACACTTAATATATACCTGTTTTCTTGGCTTTCCAGTGAAAAGTGTCATCGAAGGCGTAGCTACAAACTCGCTAGCTAGCCTGCTAGCTAACACAGCCAAGCTTGTTTGCTATTAGAAAACCAACCAGAACTGGCAATGGCGTTTTTAAGCATATAATGACGATGTCATACAACATCCCACATCCCACATCCCACCGGGTTACATTCATTTCATTTGAAACGTAACAGTCAGACCATTTTGATTACTTCAAAAATTTTAGACGATTCCAAGAAAAAAAATAAAATAATAAAACGTAGGTTAACTAGCTTATGGGCTTGTGGACATCTTGCTTGACGTAGTCAGGCATTTTAGTCGAGCTAAGATACTACATAGTTGTACCAGTCAGACTAATAGAAAACAGAGCGCATAGATTCCACCATGACATAGTTTTATATATATATATATATATATATATATATATATATATATATATATATATATATATATATATATATATATATATATATATAATATGTAATAATCACAAAAACATTTCTCCTGGATATATATATATATATATATATATATATATATATCCAGGAGAAATGTTTTTGTGATTATTACAGCTAACTGTGGTGAGTGTTTGATCTAAAGCAAATACATGTATATACATTATAACTTATTTATAAGGTGCAATGGTTCATAGGGAACTGTGTATTACATAGCTGGAAAAAAATGGAAACCAGATTTCCAGTCCAGAATATTTGTTTGTATTTGGATTGGCCTCCTGTCCACTGTTTTATAGACATGCCCACAACACCCCTTCACATCCTCATAAATCATCATGAGGAGAATAATGAGCTGTACGAGTTGTATCAGTAATGAGTTGTCATTTGATTTTCATGCAGTTGGACATTAACCTGAAAGTCATGTTGCTAATGTCTTGCTAATGATATCTCTGGTTAGTATGCTTACTCTGTTTGAACCACCATAAGCTTTGGAGGCAGAGCTTTGTGTATATGGAGGGTGAGTTCAATAAGAGAAAAAATCTTGGATAGAGAAGAATACTCCAAGCTGAAGAATTTTAAGAAATTTTAAGTTGAGAAGGTGCTTTCTTTGGTTTTTACTGGTTGGGGAATTACAAGTTACAGATTCATGTTAGGCCATATACAACTTTTCATTATTAATACTGACATCTTTGGCAGAGTTAAAACTTCTTGTGGGTTATGTTTATATGAACTAGTTCATTTTGTTACTGTTTTAAATCTCTTCCATTCATTGTACATTATAATGGTTTATTGTTTTCTTTGCTTCCCAGTTATGCTAATTAAAAGGTCTTATTTTCTCCATTCTGGACAGTTCCTCAAATGTGGATTCACCAGCATTCATTCATTCAACCATTCATCCATCTTCAGTAACTTCTTTATCTGGGCAGGCTCACAGTATACCTGGAGCTATCCTGGGAACATTTCATCTCAAGGAAAAGCAAATGATTAAAATAGTTGTTAGATGACTGAGAGAAATAAACATTCATGTCTAAATACATTTATTTTAACTTCAAAGCTGCTCAATAATATAAAACCATGAACTCTAGTACATCTGTACTCAGAAATATCTTCAATATACAGTATATGTTTATACAAACAAAGAAACCTCACCTTGACTGTCATTTTCAAACTAAAAGAAATAAACCACACATTGTAATGTTCAGCACTTGCCAACAAAATATAAATAAGACATACGATATAGGTTATACAATTTGAAATTATTGCACAAGACATTGAAACAGCCCTATCTTCATGAAGGGATCCAATGTCCTGTTCATCATTTCTTAGTTTTTCCTAGTATTGTACATCACCAGTTGTAATATTTGCTTCTGTCACTGACAAACAATATTTTAATAAATCGCAATAGGTAACGTTGGATGTGCTTGTCTTAAAGTGCATGTAAATATCTGCATTGTTAGCACTGTATTGGAAGTATGAAGTAACATTGCTGCTAAAATGGTGCTTTCCAACTTCACAATGTGTGAATGTATGTTTGAGAGGAACATAGCTTAACTACTGGATAACTGTCCTCAGCTAAAATGTGTAAATCCTTCATATTAATCAGTATAACCTGCTTTAATGTACATGCTGATTCGGTCTTTGAAAGCATATCAGCAATTTCTTTCCACAAAAAGTCTTTTTGGCCCATCTTTAGTTGTGCTTGGCCCGACCCCCTTTCAGGTAGCTTTTCCAGCGTTTTGCATACTCTCTAAAAATGGGACTACTGTCTATAGAGGACAGCAGTTGCAGTTGGTTTATATGAGTGGTGTGGTAGTCCCAGCGTGCCAGATTTGGTGCCACACCCAACGTGAAATGCCTTAGGTCATAGACAGTTCCAGAACCTGTATCAAACAGTGGCAGCATGGCTTTCAGGGACTCCAGTCCTCGGCTAAACAGTACACCTGCCTCTCGGCCCAGTTTGTCCCCTGCTATTTCAGCCACATCATACAGTCCGATCAGCGAGTATATGAAGCCATTGAGCACAAAGGAGCTAGGTGTTGTGGGATACTCTTCATACCAGTCGTATTTGTTCATAAACAGAGCTTTCACGCCATGCTGCTCTGACATGCGCTTGAAAGGTGCAGTGGCACGCACTGCTGCGCTGAGGTATACAAGGTCATGTGTGATGAGGTACGCCCTCACCAGCGTGGACATCGCCTGTCCCTGGGCCATGGCGGAGTACCAGCCAGACTCCAGTGTCCGAAAACCCTCCCCTAACTTATGGGCCACTCTGATGGGCCACCCACCACGTTCATCCTGGTTGTGTAGGAGCCAATCACTAGCAGCAAAGAAGGCAGCCATGTGAGCTGTGGAGGAGATGGTGATGTTGCTGATGAAGCCTGAGCCATGCAGTACCAGGTGGACAACACGTCGTGGTATGATCCGAGTTGCCTTCACCACTTTGGTATTAGACAAACCCACTCCCTTACGCAGGTCAGTCGCCAAGTCCCGGCTTAGGGTGTTCCAGGCTGTCTGGGGACCAATACCATAGGTGACCTCCCTGTCCTTGAAGGAAATGAGAATGGGGCTGGTGATATAGTGAATGATATATGGAGGTCCCTTCTCTGTTGTCTCCAACACCACAGACATACTACCATTTGAAGTGAACTTGACATCAAAGGACAAGACAAAATCCTTTGAGTTGTCCAGAAGCAGAGATATACCCTCTGAGTTATCTACACAAAATAAAAGAGAGTATACCAGCTATATTATATTATGTTCTAGCATCCACCCGTAATCCTTTTCGTATTTTGACACTTCATCAATTGAGAATTTACCTGCTGTGGTGAACTGGTAAATAGCGGATGTTTGACCTGGCTCATGGACCTTGGCAATTGAGCAACCCTTGGGGACTGTCCAGGGGTTGGGACTCCCCTCTCTTTCTTCCATGTACCCATACGTCTTTATGCTAGGTGGCTTCTCTGTAAGATTCTTACTGTAGTGACTTAGTGCATACTGAGCTATCTGGATTGGGTAAAAGTAGCCCTGGGGACCCCACTGTGTAGAAATGGGCACACCTGAATGAAATCAAAGAAACAAAGAGTTAGAATGAGTACCAGGTTAAGTATATGAAACCTTTAATGTCACTTTATGTTATTTATTCCTATAGCACATAATTCAGTAATGCATATAAAGTAATTATTCCTGTTAGTATTGAATTATTATGATTGTGAAGTTTATTTTTAGTATAATTATAGTACATTTCCCAGTGATGTCAACAGCTGCAATCTCTCACATACCTTCCACTCCACTGATGCACTTTACACGGTCTCTCACCTCCACATTGTAGACTTCAAATGACATAAAGACTCCATCAGGATGATAGGGTTCTCTCTGGGCATATACACGTGAGTAGCTGTGTGAGAACTCAAAGCGCTCTGTACCATCATACTGTACTAGGCGTCCATACACATTAAAGTATTTCTCCACCCAGCTGAAGGGAAGGTACACCTCATTGCCCTCTCTGCGCCCTTTGATCGTCACATCCTCATTAATGAGGCAGTCAATCTGCTCATACTGCACCTCTCTGGCAACCAGGGGCACTTCAGGAAGCTGCCCATGGTCCTCTTCTTCCTCTGTAGTGGGTGCAGGCTCAGGCTGGGGCCTGGTTGGAGGATGCACAGCCACATCTTTGGAGCACTTGTTCCATAGCACAATTGTGATGAGAGCAAAGACTGCACAGAGGACTATCAGTGTTTTGTGGTTGACTCTTGCCACCAGGCAGCGCATCCTCACATCAGAGCCACGCACAGGTGTGGGATGAGACAGGAAGAGACATCTTACAAGACATGGATCTCTGATGCCTTTATGGTCTGGAGCTGGATGCGTAAAATTCCATTAGCGATCATATGAAAATTCCAACATAGGATAGTATTAAAAATGTTGTTTAATATGTTTCTTCTTTAGCCTGTTCTCAGAATTATAACCATGCAGGGGTCAGTGAAGCAGACAGCCTTTACAGCATACATGTACATTATACCATAATGATATACAGGATTTTTGAAGGATTGTTTTGAAATCGCGACAATTAATTCTGGCTTTCAATAGCCCCGTTATTTTAATAATAGGGAGGATCTGAGGCTGTAATGGTTCAAGTGGTTTTGACTGCGATAGAAAGCGTTTAGAATGCAGCATTAAACAAATTCAGGAAAAATACTAACACCTACCTGCGTATGTAATTTCAGGCGAAACAGATCCAAAAAGCAAACAAGAAGAAGAAAGAAATGCCACATATATTTAAAATCTAAAGCTATAAATATATATAAGCCGGCAAAATATATGCGCGCAAACAAAGCTCGTTTCTCCCTCACCTGCGCCACAGTACACGAAAGAGTGACACAGCTTTCAGCCAATGAAAACGCAAGATACAATCACACCAGCCAATCAGACTGTGGGGCGTAGCTTATAACAGCTTTAATATAGAGAAGATTGAAGTAGTGCTTTATTGTTACTAAAGTGCTACTTATCTATTAACTCTTTTGATCTTAAATTAAAAACAATAATAATACTTGTTAAATTAGATTTTCTATCAAAATGTGTGGGTATATAAAATATGACATTTCCAAACTACATCGCCAGATGGCACTATTTATGAGGCTGTACTCTAATGCACAGATTCCGGCGTAAAACCTGTGCCAAATCAAGTATAGCTACTAAAGAGATGCTCCGCTGTGGGAAGAGAATAACAACAATAACAAGAGCAGCAGCTACAACAACTTTAATGCACAGGATCCCAATCCTGGTCCTGAAGAGCACATTTTAGTGGTTTTTCAGTTCTAACTCACCCACTTCAACTATTAATTGGGAGCTGGTAGCAGGAAAAACAATAAAATAGACAAAACATTGGACATTCCAGGACCACTTATAGGGAACCTGCACTTTACTGCAATATAAGTGGTGCAGTGGGTGCTCCAGGGTCCCTGATTTCAACCTGCTCTTGAGCTAATGGATATTTCCACATTCTTAAGGTATGCATCAAATGTGTTTGGTGTTTCTAAATCGCCAATGAGTGTGTGAATATACTGTCCTCAATTCAGTGGGTATTCCAGCCAAGCCCAGTGTTCCCATGAATAGGCTCCGGTTCCAAACTACTGTACACTCTATTTATATGTTCAAACAGAACATTATTACATTATTATGTACCAGTATTACGTTATGAATGTCACTAACATTGCTTATCAGTTAGTAAGTTTCCATTGGTTTATATTCAATAGACTTTCAGAGGTACAATATAATTTTAAGAAGTTTTAACAGATATATTCTAATACATAGTTTAACTCACTAAACGTGCAAGAAAAAGAATCACAAAAAACATATTCATGGCAATAAAACCTTTACATACAATCATTACACTTCTAGTTTACCTTGAATAGAAATATCTTTATGGTGTAAAACACACACACACACACACACACACAAAATATGTGCACAATGCATATATGTGAAACTATATATATGTGAATCTAATCACACTAGACATTATTACTTAAGGACAACTCAACTTCATAATCATGTTAAAGCTACAATATCTACTTAATCTATTACTTTTTAAATGAATTTTACTAACTCTGAGCAGAAACAGCAAATTGCAACTTGAAAACCAATGGCATTCATTTTAAAATGTGAATCTTGCTATGGTCATTTGGTTGTCTGGGTGTATTCAAAGTGAGTTTGAAAGTGCGAGGGCAAGTGCATTCATGAAGAGAAGACAATCCTACAGTACAAAATAGGAAATATGACACAGATAAAAACAAAAAAACAAAAACAGACTTATATTCTATGGGTATGAAAAATGCAAGTAAGGAAATACCCAAGAAACATGAACAAGTATCTTAGAAGTTTTCTTTGTAGAAATTAAATCCAAATTTCTCGCACTGAGCCTTGATAACTTTGGCAAGTGCCAGGGAGCCACAGTAGAAAACATGGACCTTGCCTTTCTTTTCCTCAGACACCTTCTGGAACACCTTAGAAAAAAAACAAAATCTTAGTCATCAAATGTAACAAGCAGGTGGATTTAAACTGAACAAATATGAAATGATAAAAAAAAGGAAAACTACATTATCACACGGTAAACATTACAAAGAAATAGGTATTGTGCATCCATATGATTAAACTAGATTTCATGTTTGATGCATCGTAGGTATTAGATACTTTACACCTTTAGAGTATTTTACATTGACAGTTTGTGACGTACCTTGCCCCACTCGGGTCTGCCTGGCTGTGTGCGTGTCCGCAGGCCAGTGATAGAGTCTCTCTTCTCTTTCTTTGCCAACAAGTCTAATGCCATCTGCAGCCCGATAGCCTTCATATCATTCTTACTCAAAGCTGACGTCATGTACATGTGCATCTCCAAAAAACGACCTGAAAACACACACACACACACACACGCAGATCAGGGACACAGTCCTTGTTATTCCTTCATTAGTCATTAATCAGATCCATTTATATAGCTTCATTTTTACTCCCAAGTTTTTTTTTTTGTTTTGTTTTTTTTACAAAGCATGTAAATATAAATGCAGTAATCAACACAAGAGTTAATGAAAATGTCTTAGCATTGTTTATATTCACGAAACAGTTTAGACAACAATGGTATGAAAAAGTGCAACAAGGCAGATATGGTCAAATGAGTATTGGAAGCCTCAAATGAGTCAAAAAGAAGCAAGATGTCTAACAACCTGTGAAGATCTTCCAGACATACCATCAACATAAGTATTGATATTTGTGAATTTGAGATAAACATTTTAGGTTTAGCCTAAATTATTATGTGTAACAACAGAGTGGAAGCACACTTGTATGAACTTGTATGGACTTAGTTCATGAGCAACTGGAGTACAGAGAAAAGTGTCATAATCGTTGTGAAGTAAGCTAAGAGCTGACATGATCAAGAGCTCGATTTAGTAATGAGTCAGACATACATTATACAACCAAGAAATATTCAAGAGCTGGTGGAGGTGTTTCTTGATAAAAGGAGGATTGGGGAACATGTGATATTTCACTAACTTTATCTTTAACAAATAGTGCTGGTTATATGGTGATAACATATCAATATCTTGATAGATTGTCACAATACACAAAATGCTAAGATGTAAATTGTCACAGCAAAATAAAATAATGATGTAGGTATTGATTAAAAAAACCTATTATTGCATTTGCTTTTCTCGCAAAAAATAAAAATCATTGCAGATTAAACAGGATATGCAATTTAATATCCTTTTTGTCTGTCTGAACATTTTTTATTGATCTCTCTCTCTCTCTCTCTCTCTCTCTCACCCTCAGGTTCCTCATCAGCCTGGTCCATCTCCAATTTGGTCAACAAGCTGACAAACCACTCAAAGGACTTTTGGTCTCGGTTTATCCAAATGAAATCCACCTGTAGAAGGTCAGAACTTTAATGTCATCCATGGCTGTGATTACTTTCATTTTAATTTGCTTGCAATTTCATTTCAGTTATGTGTTACCTTCCTCAGCTTCATCTCATTATCTTTGATAGTCTCACACCAGGAGTAGTTGCAGTTTGGGCAGTTCTGCTTCCTCATTCGATAACTGTAGAGCAGAAACAGTAGAAAATAAATACAATGAGTCTATACAGTAATTAGACTTGTAGTATTTTCTCTTCTACTGCAGTCTTTTTATCCATAGGACATTCTGGTTTAAAAGATGAATTGAAAATGCTTGTAGGTTGTAGGATCTCACCGGTACATGATGCTTTGTAAGATGGAAGCAAAGGGTGTGATGCCAATGCCAGCCCCAATCAGCACTGCATGCTCTGAGGCAAAAATCTGCCTGGTTGGTGTGCCATAGGGCCCATCTACATAACACTGTGGTAAATGTCAATCACATGATTTATTTATTTAATTGTTTAATTCATTGAAATAGAGAAAAAAACACAACTGCCTTTATAGGTTGAACCCACTAACATCACATTTGTAAAGTAATGAGACACCTATGGAGTGTCCCCTGTGTTATTTGTCCTTTATTTGTCGTTTTATGGTAAATTTGTATTTTCTAACACTGATTTGTATAACAGTTAAATAATACAATTAAAACCCTCAGTGGGACCATGTAATCATTACTCACCTTGATGTTACAGTATTGATGATTCTCACTTAGTTTAGCAGAGATCTGTGAAGTGGTACAATTTCAGTATCAGAACATCTAAAACAACTACATACAACAGTCTATTTGGGTAGAACATTAAAAAACATGTGGAATAAATACTGAATGAACACTGTATAGAATTTATAAAATAGGTTAGCAGGCGTGGGTGTTGTTTAATAAAACAAAAAATTACCTCTCTGGTACCTGAAGGCCCATCACCCAATTCTACTTGCACTCCGAAGTCTGGGTTTGGTTTCTGAGAATTGGACCGTACTCCGTTCTTGCGATAAGAAGTTAGCTCAATGGCATTATCCTCATTAGATGCTACAGTTTCACCGATGCCCGCAGATTTGAACAGCTCCTCCTGCTTTCAGCATGGGTTTTCAAGAAACAGTTTGTGGCATTGATAACTGTTTCAAGTAAAATGCAGGCAACCAACTAAAGAGCCAAGCAGTATGGTGCCATTTGAATGACTTGCATAGTGAGATAAATATGTGATTAGATTCTAATCACATATTAAAAAAAGTTCACCTGTGCTCACCTGGGTGCTCGCATGGTGTCTTCGGTTCCTCAGGCTGGCTGTAAGTCTCTTGTTGCTGATGGCTTGGCCCTCAGATTGTCGAAAATACTCAAACAGCCGATTTGTCCACTGGCCCATTGAGCGCACGTGGAGCCACATGGTATCTATGAAAATGATATATAAATTATCAGCTCTTCATGTTTATATATAACATATTGAGAGCCATTTTGCAAAGAGTGATCTATGTATGTGTTTAACTTACTGCTTCTTGAACACAGAAAGAACCTTTGTGATGGAGAATCACTGTGAAACAGTGAACTGCTAATATGTATTTGGCTATATACTGTAGATCTAAGCAATGGGCTGTACCTTGTTGCTCTGGTGCACTGCTGATGGTGAATGGGTGCCACTCATACTTGGCTATGACTGGGATGTTGATGTAGACATAGTCACCAGGTTTAAAATGGAAGAACGGTGGCCGCTTAATCACTAGATGTGTTACCTTTAATATCCATTAAAATTAGGAAAGACAAAGGTGTTATATCAAGGCACAAAGCACTGTATGGATAAACAATTCAATACAGTCTATAAATGGTTCCCTGAAATGTCAGGACTATATGTAAAAATATTATATGGCTCACTAAAGATTTAAACACTAACATTGTTGCACTGAGCTACAGAATGCAATCAAGAAATAAGATTTAATATTTAAAAATAACACCCAAAGAACTATATTTACAGTTTGGGTTAGGGATAGCGTTTGTTGCTACCTTAGATGGCAGCAGGTTGACCTCAACAATGTACAGGGTTGCCATGCGAGACACTGCCATGCCAACTATCTTCTCCACAAGGAAGATCACACCAGGTGCCACAAACCACTTCCAGAAATTTGCACAGTGGACTATGAGCAGTGCCCAGACCCAAATATAAGAAAGATGAGACCAGTAGAATACCTATACATACACAAAAAGGACATTTGCAATAAGAGAAAATTTTGTGGTTTGTCAATATTTCAGTATTTGTACCATAAGGCTGTAGATCAAAATAATATTAGAGCATCATACAGTCCAAGACAGTCAACACAGGATGGGTTGCAGCATCAACAGGGGTTACATTAAAAATGATTTAGGGAACTATGGAGCCTATCCCATCAGACTCAAGGCAGGGTACACTCCAGACAGAATGCCAGTCTATCTTAGGGCAAATTCGCACATATACTTACACACACATTCACACACTACAGACAATTTAGAGATGCCAATCAGCCTAGAATGCATGTCTTTGGACTGTGGGAGGAAACCGGAGTACCCAGAGGAAACCATCAAGGCACAGAGAGAGTGTGCAAACTCCATGTGATGTGACCTTGGACTCAAGCAGGGTCCAACTATAAGGTCACCCAAAAGTCATCTGGGATGTAATGCATGCAAAACAAGGTAATCACCAGAGCATGCAATCACTACCCAAAAGACTTGCATTTCAGCTTTCAGTTAAGGCCAAACGAGACCTACGTTCTAAAAGCACTTTTATTCAGGAGCATTTACTGGACTGCTAGGGTTGGAGTTCTCAGTTGGTGTACCCTACTCTTCATTCCAAGGGGTGAAACCCACAAGCACAGCTGACCTGGCTATAGGTGCCAAATCTCTGCATTTGTTTGAGACACTTGGAGCCAATATTCAGTGTAGGTATAGTAAAGTACCTGCAATTCAAGAAGCTTACAATAAAAGCACTTTAAATGTACAAAAAGTAAAGCCTGTGAAAAAAAGGCACTTTAAAAAGGCAAAAATACAATCACCAAGGTAGAACAGATGAGAATAATATATTCACAAATAAAACTAATTCCAGGTTAAATTTAATTCTTTGTTGATCAACACAGCTTATTTCCAGGCATATTTAGGATGATTTATCATTTAATATCATTGTAAACAAGAATTATATTCTTGGTCATTGGAGGAAAACCCAGTAAGGGCCACTTACCTCAAAATGACCACTGCGTCTGACAAATGTGCTGGAACAAACCACCATGAGAAAGATGAGGACCTGCAACACAACGCCAGTGATAGAGGCAGTGCCCTGAACCCATCCAATACCCGGGCGTGTGGTGAACAGGTATTCCCACATCTTATATCCTCTATCTCCTCGCGATAGCAAAACTGCGGGGAAGGTAATAAGAAATGACATACAGTCTACAGGATTTAAAAAAAAAAAAATAAAGTAAATTTACTTTTTAATTTACTTATGATGGGATTATACAAGTTTCAGTGCCAAATGCGAGATGATGCTGCATATTAAAATATACATTAATTTCTACAGATGTTTCTTTAGAGATTGCATCATGAATTCTGATTAAGCCAGCCTTAGTCTTCCTCTTCTCAGTGGTAAACATAAAGGACTCTAATGTTTTATAAATAAATTATAGTTGGTTTATGTGTAGTGAACAACTAATCCAGGTGTAAATATGCATCTACAGAGCATTAATAAGCTATGAAAGAACCTCAAGGAAATGTGATTACCAAAGTTCATGACATGTGCCATTGTGTGCACCAGAGTGAAGATGAAGATGGCATAACCCACTATCTGATGCAGAAGGATGTTCTGGTCCAAAGGTAGGATTTTCACAACCCAGGTGGCACGCAGCCATGTGAGACAACGCCGTAGCATCAGCACCTGCAGGCAATACCAATCTTGCTGTAACATTTATTGAAGTTTTTAAATAATCTGGAACTTAATGAACAACCTCCTGAATGTGTGAGGCTCACCATAATAAAAGTGCAGTTGAGGTTAAGGCATATTCCACACCCTTTCGCCAACATGAACCAGGGTCCACCAGCAGCATGCTGCAGCATAGCTATGATGCAGAGGAGAATGTTGATGAAGGTGTACAGGCAGAGGAAGAACAGCTTTCGGCTGTTGTTGTGCCAGTACGCTCGAGTCAAATAGCGAGGCGTCTTCCTCTTCGTTTGGTCCACATCAGGAGGTTTTAACCAGTTAGCAGCACTATGGTAAATAATGCAAATGATACTATGGTTTAAAAAATAGTTTCCAAAAAACGTACCAACTGACCAAATTTCTCATATTTTAGCAGTTACCTGATGGTGAGGTTCTCCATGACCTCAGGGAAGGTCTCAAGCTCTGCTTTTAGCTCCTCAAATGTAATGGAGCCACTGTTATCTTTATCAGCTGACTCAAATAGAGCCAGTGTCAGATCATCCAGTTTCTCCTCTGGCAGGGAGATGGCGCTTTCCTTTAGGCAGGATTTCAGCACTGTTCGCAACTCATCAGGGTCTATAGAACCACTTCCTATAGAGCCAGGGTTATTTATTTATTTATTTATTTATACAATATTCTACACAGACAGATCCACATGTATTTATATATGTATGTATGTATATATAATTGGATACACATAAAAGATGGATTGTAAGTGTTTAGAGTGTGGACAGATGGATGGTAAAAACTTTCAAATGGTAATTACAAAACACAAGAGCTACTCAACTCACACCAACATGTATATTATATGTAAGTGCATTATCATGAAGAATAATCTGTTGTCTGATTCCTGTATTGTAACTGACCGTCCACATCATAGACCTGGAAAAGAAATCGCAGCTTGTCTGTCTCGCTGCCATGAATGAGGAGGTCCAGAGCCTTCAGCAGCTCATCGAGGCTAATAGAGCCACTGCCATCTGAATCAAATAGTGCAAAGAACCTCTCTGCAAAAAAAGACTGCCAAGGCAATGGCCAAAAGAAAGAAATCAGTATTGTTTTGTTTTAAGTACATGGAAGCTGAGATAAACAGAACTCTATGCTTGCTCAGTTTAGAGTAAGTGAGGTCGATTTATGGACACATATTTTCAGGTCATATAACAATAAAATAGAAACAAACAAACAAACAAAAATTCCCAGATTATTAATTTCCTCAAGATCTGAGATTGAGAGACCTCTAAACACAATGTTAAACCACATTATGTGTATTGATCAGCCATAACATTAAAACCACTGATACATGACGTGAATAGCATTGATGCCATCTCATTACAATGGCAACTGTCAAGGGGTGGGAAAAACGAGCATGTGACAAACGACTTTGACAAGGGCTAAACTGTGATGGCTAAACTGTGATGACTGGGCCAGAGCATCTCCAAAACAACAGGTCCTGTGACAAAATTGTCTAGATATTGTTTGAGGAACATGACAAAGAGTTCAAAGTGTTGACTTGGCCTCCACATTCCCCAAATCTCAACCTGATTGGGCATTTGTGGGATGTGCTTGACAAACAAATCTGATCCATGGAGACCTCACCTCACAGCTTACAGGACTTAAAGATCTAATGTCTTGGTGTCAGATACCACAGCACACCTTCAGAGGTCTTGTGAGGTCTATGTCTTGACAGGTTCTCTGTTCTAAATTGTCTTCTCTCTATTCTAGTGGTATACCATGTTGTTCCGCATTTTAGCATTAATCACTGGCTTAATTTTTTCTTGTGAGTTACTTATACTAGATACTTATAGTAGATTTCTTGTGAGAGGATGAATATACAGTATTAACTAAAAATATACAGTGCTTTAGGAGTTTGAAAGGCAATAAGAAAATGTACCATGTCTATAACTATAACGTCATGCCTACACACAAATATAAATCATCCTTAAGCAAATATTATAAGCTGTAGATGTAGGCAACCGTAGCTCTAAACCCTACACATATTTCCCTGTATTGAGGACAATTTAATATAGTTCATTTCAAAAGTAGCTGTAGTGGCATGAATATATTGCCCATTCTCACAAAATTCTCACAGAATTCTACAATTATTCTATTAGTCAATATGAAAACAGCTCACCTAAAATATATATTCAAATGAAATATAATAATGAATATTGTTCATGGATTTTTCTTACCTTACATATAATTTTTCTGTTATATTTCTGTTATAAATCTAGCTGGTTTACTATTTCAAGTGCTGTATTATCTTAGATAAAGCTGTAGCCCAGTGTGCATACAATTTCTTTTTCTTTTTTTTTTTTATAACACAGAGGCTGTGAATCTTCTATAAATTTTGTCCATGAACCATGAAGAAACAATCGATCAATCGACTGACCACTTGCTGCTGATCACTTGTATGCTACTGATCACTTACAACAATTCTTAGCACACAGATCATCAGCTCTCACCTCTTTCACTTTAAGAGCTGTTTTAAACTCATCCAAGTCAATCTCCTTGTCTTCACCTGCAATAGTCTCAAACTGCTTTGTGACCCATTCAAGCCAACGCGTGTCCTCATCCACACTCATTCCTGTTATGTGAACAAGATTTTACTTAGGATTTACACAATGTGGTGGAGAACAATACTGTGGGATTCATTTATATAGTTATGCATTTCAATACCTGCTGAACACAAAACACATAAACACAAAAACTTGATATTGTTCAATAAGCCATTTCTTTGATAATTTGAATTCCGTGGTTTTGATGCAAGATGAACTATGAACAGAGTAGATTAATGGCATTTCATTAAAATAGAAACTAAATAAAAATGTTAAAACAATTACAGTGCACATTTGAGATCGAAGTATAAAAAGAAAAACAACAAAAAAATCTATAGAATGTTTCTGTTGGAAACTTACTTGATTGTGTATTTTCCAATATCTTTATGAAGTAATGTTTTTTTCAGCAAAGCAAACAACAAACCCAAACCGTTATATTTCTTAAAATAACCGTCCGTTTCTTGTGTTCTTTCCTTTAGGGAGAAATTAAAATGAGGAGGGAGGGGCTGTTGTGCTGATCAGTGTCCCTAATAGGAACAGAGCAGCTGTGTCTGACATGCCGTCTCTGCGGTGTGTATCACTATAGCAGACCCCCTTTCTTTTACACTGTGCACAACATCCCTGCTAATTATAGGAGCCAGAAACACCAAATAAATGAACATCTTTTCACATTTTATATCAAATAAACCAAACCTGAGATTTAAAAATAAAACATATCTAATGTCCAAACCTTCAAAAATTAGTGAGCTTGTTTTATTAAAACTTCCTGACAGACAATCCCTGATGTGTGTTCTTAATAACAAGGGAGAAAATGCCTCAGTAGAACATCTGGAGAAACAGATGTTGGTCCAGCAGCTTCAGCCAGCAAATACAGGACATTTTAGGCACCACACTCAGATTAAAAATATGTTTTTTTCAAATCTGTTATAAGCGTCCCCTTTCTGCAAATAGACAATTCACATCTTTGAATTGGAACCATCACTGCTACTCACTCATGTTTCTGTGTTCCTTTCAGCTTGCGTCTGCATGATTACTGAACATGCCTTTCAGACTATTTGAAATATTACTTTTAATTAAACTTTTTTCTGTTTTCAGAGCTTACACAATTTCACTGTGTTTTTTTTCATGAGGTCAAATATTCGCAGTGATGATAAGCAAAGTATTTCATACACAGAGACACAATGCTTGTAGAATGAGTGTATTGTTTACAGTTGAGACCTACAGTTGTACCCAGAACAATCAGTTATACGCTGCACATTTGTACATAAACACCTTTATAAGCATTGTGTAAATAATGATGGCCTATGTCGTGTTTATTCTCAGTGTGTAGCATCTCTGTCACTCCAGTCGCACTCGTTTCTGCGGAGATGGTGGTGACTCCAGAGAGAATGCAGTCGGGGAAGAAGGACGTGATTCGGGGAAGTGCTCTGTGCAGTACTTCTCAATGTATGGCTTAGCGACGTTCCAAACCTGGGGGAAGAAAATGACAAAAGCAACAAACACCATAACACAAATGTTTTGTTATGAAAGGGAACAAATTTCTACTTATATACTTTAGACTAAATACAAGATTAGTAAACCTGTTTATGGATATTTTTGATCATTTGAAATAATCTTAAATAGTCTTATAAAGCAAAAATAAAGTTTTAGAGGTTCTGCCAATAGAATAAGAAAATCTCTCCACTCTTATAGTAGGAAATGCGAGATAAATATGACTATATTCAAAAGTTTTTCACAAGCTGCGGTATCATGTTTTGTATTTTGGGACCTGTTATTCTCATTAATGTGAATAGTTATGAAGGTGAAAAGCATACACTGGTTCAGGATACATGTAAAGAGTTATCTCAGTGTCTTATAGTGTGGTATATCATGAGAACCTAACATTCTTTTGTGGTATAGAGAAAAAGATCCTAAGCTATAGTCCTATAATCTTAGTAATTATAAGATTCAAAACAGCATAGAATGAGACTTACTTTCTGTTCTATGAGAAGACGATGGGCAGTCTCAATGTCTGCAGCCATAAACCTGTCTTTTATCCAGGGCCTGTGCATTAGAAGAGTAAGGCAAAAAAAAAAAAAAAAATAGGTAAAATTACACAATGAGCTACTTTGTTGTTTCTAAAGGCAGTGTGTTTTGGACAGTGCAGCTTAACTTACTTCACAAAAGAGCGAACAAGGTCATACACTTTCTCCAAAGGCGTTGTGGTGTGGAGTGGCCGAAGGAACTCAATACCCTGACAAGCTGCTAACATTTCAATAGCCAGCACTGTGGAAACACACCCAGCACAGGAACAGTCAGAAATACACATTATTAAACTGCTGAAAAAACAACTTTGGACCAGCAACATGGTGTCCAAAATCATGGTCAAGCTATAAAACCATCTTGTGTTTGTTAGTTGAATTATATTATTGCTCTAACTTTAGAATCTCAATTTGGAAACACAGGCTGCGTCTCAGTCAACTCTAGTTCAGTAGTCATTACGCTGATCAGGAAGTCAGACATTTTACTATTAACTGCACAATCCTTATTGCTCACTATGTTTCTTTACTGGAAATGATTATCATTGTTGTAGCTTTGAAATGACTACTTACATTTGTAAGTATATATATATATATATATATATATATATATATATGGCAAATAAAGTTAAAGTTAAAAATCACAAATGTAAGTAATCATGTTAAAGTCTAATGACTTTTGTTTTTAATGTTTAAAAAAACCTCTATCTAGCATACAATCCTGCTTGAAGAACCATGACTAAAATGCATGTGATTAAGCTAACAAATGAATATAACATATAAAACTTAAATATTTCATATGTTCGGGTTCTTATAGTGCTTGATGAGGAAACTGAGTTATCAGTGTCCCAATATGTAGTAAGCCAAAGTCCTTACCAGTGTCTGAAACCGTTACATACTGATTCACTTATCCACTAAGTCTAGGTGGCTAGAGAGCTGACTATAAACTATATCTTTGATAAGAAGTCTCCATTTCTGTTTATACCTTGCTCCACATGTTCGATCACTCTTAGAGCTTTCCTGGCAGCCCATCCTCCCATGGACACGTGATCTTCAGTGGCTGCACTGGTGGATAGAGAGTCCACTGAGGAGGGGTGGCACAGCACCTTATTTTCAGAAACTGCACACAAAAAGGGCCTTCAGCATGCAATCACATGATAAGTTTTTACTGACTGCTTAAACACATTCTCTGGCTTGACTTGATTGAGCCTAAGCGCACTGTTATATATTAGAGACATTATGTGTTTGACTGTTGGAGTTCATGGTGTGAGGTGTGTGAGGTGGACAGTGGATGACTGACCGAGTGCTGCTGCAGTGCAGTGTGCAATCATAAAGCCTGAGTTCAGTCCTCCTTCATTAACTAGGAACGCAGGTAGCTCACTGAGAGACGGGTTACAGAGACGCTCGATACGCCTCTCGCTGATGGATGCCAATTCATGAACTCCTATACACAAATAATCTAGTGCCTACAAGAAAGGTATATGAGAAAGCAAGTGAAAAAATCAGCCATTTATTAATTCTCGTATATTCACAGACCTTAATAATGTAACGTGTACAGATGATACCTTTGCTGGATATTCTCCATGGAAGTTTCCTCCTGAAATGGTCTCTCCCCTTTCAGCAAAGACCATCTGATTCATTTATCAGGGTTAAACAGATGCCAGTTTTAGAGGAACTTTAAAAAAAAGTTAATAGTACAGGTAATTGTGACATGACAATTCTTATATGCATAAAGGATACAGGATTATCTGTAGCACTGTTAATTTCTGTATTTATGATATTTTTCACAAAAGCAATCGTGTCGTTGACGATGCCATGGACCTGCAAAACAAAAAATGAGGGTATTGATCATGATGAGAGAACACCATGTATAGTAAATGATCACAGGCATTTCAAGCAGGCTCTCCACCCTTAAGGCTGAGAGCTTACCTGGGGACAGCAACGCATGGTGTAGGCATCCTGGACACGGTCACAAAACCTATGGCTTTCTATGAATGCAAACATATAGTTAGCTAGAAATGATTAGTTTATGTTAGCTGTGTACATATTATGCTAGGCTTTTTTAAACATTTTACCTGCAATCTCAGAAGGGTGGTGATCAGAGTCCAGAAGCGCACGGAAACGCAAGGCCACCTCTTTCTGTCCTGGGTGGGGACGCAGCTCATGGATGTCTGCAAGAGGTTTGGTGTGTATGCGTATGGAGTTTTGTTGTAACAGGTGCTGAAACAGGTCATATTTTAAGGAGAAGTTTCACTGAATTTCTCCATTTATCCATCACTAAAACTCACTATGCAACGAGCTCTCTGTTGCTACTATGACCTGGCAAGACACAAACTTTTTTCAGGTATCGATTATGTACCATAATCCATAATACCATGTGTCATCCAGAATTATTGGAACCCTTCATAAAAGTGACCAATAATATAAATAATAAAAAATTAATTAAAACTATTTAAATAAAAAATTGTAATAAATAAATAATTTTGTAATAAATATTTATTTATTTATATTTATTTACAGAATTAGAATAAAATTAAATGCAATTAAAATAAAACAAATTAAATAATGAAAACAAATTGGCATCCTTGAAAATTTAATATTTTTTTGCCCTCAAGTCTTGTTGTTGTTGTTGTGGTGGTGGTGGTGATGGTTGTTGTAATTTTGATAGATTTAGCAGTAGGATAGATTTCCTACATCTACAAACACTTCATTCATCTTCAGCTTTCTGCTTAGTACCAAAACATTTTAGCAGATAACCAGTTTGCTTCAGTCAGGAGGTTAAAGTTTAACTATAGATTTACCCCACACATACATTCAGTTCAAAACACATTAATGGTTAACACAAATATTAATATTTTAATGACAATCTCAGCCACAGGATATGAACCTGTGGTCTGAACCTGATGAGGATAGCCATATGTCCATGATGAGGATATCCATATGTGTGAACCTAAGAATCCTGTCCAGTGAGCTCAAAATATCAAATTAGTTTTCATATATATTTTTATGAAGGGTGCCAATAATTTGCTTTATATTAGCATATAGATAGCAGACAACTCTATATAGATGTTATCCATGTATGTGATTCTACACTCTTTTTCAGAAGTGTTTGTGTCAGTGCAGTCTTTATATGCACCAAAAGAGACTCATATAACTGGTAAGTTCTATAAACTTGAAGAAAATACTTCTGACTGTATTTCCCTGAATATTCAAATGTTATAAAATATAATATATTTTATATGAAGCATAATGGAGAGTATTTTCTCACCACTGTCAAACGCTTTCGTGGTTCCCTTTAGGACCTCCAGGGTGAGCGCAGCAATGATATCAGCCTGTCTGGCAATGGACTCTGCCCTTTCTACAGCCTCTGCACCTAGTGAAGTGATCATCTGTGTCCCATTAATCAGAGCCAGACCCTGCATATCAGGACATGTAGAATGTTAAAGCAATTGTATCATCCTCAACACAAACCATTTTAAATCACAGAAACACCTTCTTTCCAGCTTTGTTCATATTGATTAGAATAAAACACAACCTGCTAAAATCATCAGCAGTTCAACAATTCAGCAGTTAAGCAGTATTTTGTATGGATTTTATGTTTCTATGTCATCCTCCCCAAAGCTAGCCTTTTCTATAATCTCAGGGTGTTACAAAACTTGGCTTCAGATGGGTCAAGGGCACATTTTCTAGCTGAGGCCATCACCACTGTGTCAACACAAAGACAGATAAACATGGTTAAAGCCTGACAGAAATGATTAGAGTAATACCTCTTTTGGTTTCAGTGATATAGGCTTTAGCCCGTGTGCTTCCAAAACCTGTGTGCAATGCAAAGGTCAGACTTAAAAGGATTGCTGTGTGGGAAAGCAAATATATTTCATAATGCTTTCATCATTAAGCTTTGTAAACACAGGGACACTGCATGGACAATGTCGGAGTACTAGGATCGTACATATTTTGCATCGGCCCATCCACTCTTAGGTGACCACATTTTTCCTTCTCCCATTAACCCCAGAGCTAAGTGTGAGAGCGGAGCAAGGTCTCCACTGGCACCCACTGTTCCCTTCTCAGGAACGAAAGACAAACAGGACGCTGAGGAAACAAGAGGAAATAGCATAATAACAAAGATGCCTTTAACTGGTCCTGTGTGTTTTTGTGTTTCTTGGCAGAAAAGAACAAATCAGTATCAGTGAGCACTTTCCAAGTATAACAGTACTAAAAGCTTTTATGTACCATTGAATGCCTGTATCATACTGTGCAGGGTTTCCAGAGAAACCCCACTGTGTCCTTTAGCCAGGATATTTATTCTGAGGGCCAACAGCATGCGAGTCCTCTCCGGGCTCAGAGGGCTACCCACACCTACACACACACACACAATCCATTCAACTCAATTCATTTGAAAATATAATAAATGGTCAATATTTAGATACTGAAAATCACCTTACCTGCAGAGTGTGAGCGAATAAGATTCTCTTGCAGTTCCCTATTAAAAATATATTTTAAAATATTTTTTCTTTTCATTTAAATCTTTTGGGCTGAAATTTATACCCATTTACTCCAACAATCAAAAGTGTGATTATACTTGAGTTTGCTGATTGGGATGACGGTCCGAGCGAACTTCCCAAATCCTGTGGTGATTCCATACACAACTGGAGAGTACAGCAAAAAAAAATCAGATATTAATTCATTACAGGTACCAAATTTTAAAATGTTTAGGAACTTTTTAATGTTAAAGCAGTCTTTTATATTATGAGTGCTACAGTATAGGAGATGTAGTTCAGTTCAGTTCAGACACAAACAGATCAAACATCAAAGGCTCTGAAGCATAACCTGCTTACCTTTTTTTTCTTTCACTATGGTGTCCAGAAGTTCTCTGGACTGCTCGACTTTTCTCTCAGCCTCAGGGGTCAACTGATTACAACAACAACAACAACAACAACAACAACCAATATTTATCCCTAGGCATGCTTTGTTTCAATTTCTGGAGCCGTTTAGAAGTGGGTTAGAGGTTTTAGTATAGTGTTGTAAATAATAGTACTACATTTAATATTACTGTATTGTGTCTATTGTGAATAATACAGTAAATTTATTGCAAATGAGACACTGATGAATGACAGTCAAGCGAAATTCCTATACCTTAATCTTGTAACGGCCTCTTCCTAGGTTGACTAGATCAGTAGAATTGAGACTGTTGCCATCTAGGAAAAGGTACTGTACACAGATAAACTCATCACTCAGGAGATTTTGAAAATGATGATAATTTAATGTCTTTCTGATCAGTAGTCAAAACACAAGTCAGGTCTCTTTATAGAGATTTGAAATATCCCATCAGCATTCGTAATGAGAAACTTATCTAAAATTTCATTCTTTAAAAAAAATTACAACCTTTTTGTCAGCTCTGTTAGGAAAGAAACTATCTCACCTCCTCTGGCTCTCTGTAGGCTCTTGTTCTGGTTATGCTTGTTAAGGTGGGCAACTCTTCAAATATTTCTAAATAAACTTACCGGACACATAGATTAGAGTTTACAGTGATAATGCTCTGAATCTATGTATTGTATTAAGCGCAAGGAGAACACAAATAGTGACACCACAATATATTGTTTTGTAAGGATACAGATATGACATTCCAGGCTGGCTAGGAATAAAATCAGAAGACATGGTGTCTCCTTTTATTTCTAGACAAAACAAAAGACACGTCACTGAAAAAATGATCAGTTATTAGGTTTTATTACAGCAACCTGAAGAACTGTGTTAAAAAAAAAAAAGTAGAATGTGCTGAACATTACCAAGCTCAACAAAGTCATTGTCTTCCAAGACGTCATCTATCGTATCATCAGCATCCAGCAGTCCTTGGCCCTGGCACCTCCTGGCCACAAAACAGACATCTTTGACGTGAGGGAAGCCTCCATTATCAGGCTTGTTTTTAACATATCGCTTGAGAGCCTCCACTCCTAACCACTGTATAGAGCAGGATGTATCCTTACAGGGCACGGTCAGCCACTCATCTCGTACATGCACAGTAAATCGGGGCATTGTACCACTTTGGTCTACCAGGTTTAATGTCTACTCAGGTTTTGTACTGAGGGAAAATAAGTGAGGGACCACATTTGGTGGAAGCCACCAGGTGAAACAGACCAATCAAATGGCATCTAATGAACCCCTCCTCATTGCAGGGCGGTTGAACCCGAGGTTGTGTTTGAGCAAGTTATCTCTAGCCTTGTCAGATTTATCAACAGACACACACACACACACACACATTACCTAAACCTTAGTAAACATTGTTTATTTGAACGAAATCAGCATATTATTAACAAAATAAAGATATATAAATAAAATAAAAAAAGAAAACATCATTTTGAAAATGATGACAACACAAAGAAATGTCTATACATACATACATACATACATACATACATACATACATACATACATAGAGTACAATCCAAAACTATTGGAACAGCAAGGCCAATTTATTTGTTGTTGCGTTAGACATTTGGGTTTGAGATGAAAAGTTGAAATAAATTCCATGGCACATTTTGTATCAGATTTTGTACCCAAGCAATATAGTAAGTTATAATTTTTTGCTAAGTGTGTTGGTGGCACTCAAGAGAGAAGAATTTTTTCATGATTTATAATCACATTCTCCGGTGTCTCTCTTTTGAGTCTGGTTCCTCTCTGGCTTTCTTTAATTCTTCATGTCATCTCAGGGAGTTTTTCTTGCCACCGTTGCCTCTGGTTTGTTCATTTGGGATAAACATAAATTTAAATTCCAAACTGTATAACTTATATTCTGATTTTTTTTCTATTCCTGTAAAGCTTTGTTGCAACTATACCCATTGTTAAAAGAGCTATACAAAAAAAAATTTTAATTGAATTGAATTGTTTGAGAAAGGGTGACTACGAGTTCCCTGTCCACTATTGTTATATAGTTGGTGTGATCCTCACCAAACAATATAAAATTACTTTCCCCCCATGAGCTGTGAGGTGGCAGAGCTACTTGCTGTGCGGCTGTGTTACCGCATATCACCTTATAACAAATCTAGCAACATAAAGCATACCTTTGTATCTTTTAATGAAATACTCCATAAACTAAACTCCCAGTGTTGTTATTGCCATGATGGCCTACCCTCAACAGACAAAAGTCTCGTGCTCCTCCCATGACTGATCTCCTGAATTCCTACTGGCAGTCAGTCCCCAGTAACAAACTCCACCTTACATCAGAGCTTGCTTGTATTCCTGTGTGATTCCCTTCTGTAGCTTGGACACAGGTTTAAAAATGTCTTGGATGCGCCCTGCCTTGCTCACCTGTCTGGCTTTGCTGTTCATCCTCACCTGTGAGTATGATGGACAGGTGACCGAGAATGTTTTTTAACGTACACTTTGTATTGGTTTTTTTTTAATGTTCTGGATATTAGAGGTTTGGATTTAAAAAAAAAAAACAGCAGCAGTGGTATGATCGTAGAAAAATTAGTTTGTCATATGAGACTGAATTGAGAACACTTACTTGTGACATTCTTTCCAGTGTTTTACGAGGTTGACACTGCAAACGCACCTGATGGCAAAGCGCATAAGAAAGCAGCAGGCCTACAAGGTGAAAAAAAGTATCACCTCTATCAGACACTAATGATTATTCAGAACAGAACGGCTAATATGGGGATTTGTAGAGTATGTCCTCGGAATAACGGTTCATTCATTGCCACCTGGATGAAATGTGTCACTTGTGTTCCTCATTACTGTGTGTATTAAGGTGGGCTAAGAAGGATTTTTATGGAAGAGAGAGACGCCACCAACTTTTTCAAGCGCCGTGGCAGAAGGGCCGTGAAATCACAAGATGAGCTCAATGGTGAGTTTATGGAATGTATCTTCAGACAATCTTTCTGCTGCAGTTGATTGTTGAATAAGATTATGTATAAGTCAGTTGTTATGGATGATATTTCTCATGGTGGAAGCAGTACTGTAACTGTAAACAGCAATGAGAAAATAATCTTTACAAGTATCTTACAAAGTGTGTATCAAGGTGTTACATAAAAATTTTTGAGTGGTATAAAGATAAAAATTCTACACTTTTTACAGATATATTTGACAAATATGGTTGTGAAGATGTGCAATACTACATTCAGGTCTATTTAGATCAGCAGATCCTTAGCTGAATATAATTTCCAAAGAGATACATGAATCTGAATACTTTTTCAAGGGATGATTTTTTTAATAATACTAGAAAACAGATGTAATTGTCTCAGAAGAAGGAGACGTTATAGGTACCCCAGGTGCTGGTGTGGTTGCAGTCAGTTGAGGAATGCAGCCCGGTGTGGAGGAGTCACAGGTCTTCATGGAGAAGGCAGCGTATTCATAATCAAATCCAGTTTTGGGGCGTTAATAAATAGTAAAACTTGACTACAGTTTTTGGCAGTCACAGCGATGTGTTTCAGAATCATGTCCTGAGAGCAAAGCATTCAAGCACAAGATGAAGATTGAAATGTGAAATAAATGAAACTCCAGTGTTGTGACCGAATATATCAGAGGTTATGCAATGTAAAAATTCAGGAAAACATGCCTTTGTTTCAGCAAGACTTGGGCCTTGAAATGTGATGCATTTTTTGTATTTCTGTATAGTGTAGCTGTATGAATTGTTGTGTATGTGCTCAGTATGTTAGATCTAATGTGATGTCTGTGAGCTGTTATTCCTTCTGCTTGAGGAGAACAAAGTAAAAATCAGGAACTGAATGTAAAGGATAACGATAGCCCAAAACACTGATTAATGTACAGATTAATTATCCAAGCAACTCTGTTTTTAATTAAAATAGATCTGGATTTCATCAGAACCCTGGCATCATATTTAAAAATATGTATATTTTTTGGCCTTTAGTTGAGCAGCAACAGAGACTGGCAGCTGATGAAAGGAAGAGAGAATATCATGAGGAGCAGAGGAATGAGTTTGAAAATTATGCAGAGGAAGAGCATAATGGTGAATATGGCAACCTCTCCTAAATCTGTCTGTCTATCTGCAGTATCTGTATGTTTATTGGACTGTCTGCCTATCTATATTCAGTATCTGTCTGTCTGACTGTCTGTCTGTCTGTTTATATGCAGTATCTGTCTGCCTGTCTATATGCAGTATCTCTACAGTTTTTCTCAAGTCATCCTCATTTTCTTCACAGAGCAGGATGAGAGAACTCAGGAGAGTACGGAGCAGTGGAGAGAGTTCCACCATGACGGCCTTGATCCTTCTTACGAGTACAACCGTCACACTGTTTAAAGCTGTCCAAGAGACTTTTTAGTCTTTCCTGGGAACAGAAAAATATTCTTAATGCCAAATATGTAAAAACATCATCACCAGCATGGGCTGTAGATTCAGGTCCAGTTTAGCAGGACTTCAATGAAAACACACAGTGTGAGGTTCTCATCCATCTGTTGGACAAAATCTCAGTGGTCCACTTTAAAGCAGTCGTTACATACGGTATGGGTGAAGGTAGAAGAAGTAGACAAAAGGTTATAGCATCACCTAAATGCTTATAAAAGGCCTGAAAACACCTATGATTATAAACAGCCTGATTTAGTATTTGAGATGTGCAGCAATTTTTAGCTTAAACCAGATGTGTGACTGGACATTATTTATTCCAAATGTCTTCACATACATAGCTAAAACTACTATATTTTTACCTTATTTTTAGATATATTTGAAACGATTTCTGCAATGCATTGGGTTATGCATGCTGTCTGATGATCAACTGGATTGTTGCCATGATTTATCATCAGTCCATTGACAGCATATTAATCTCTTATTAAACATGTGACAATGATAATATTCAAAAATAGTTATTTATATTCGTTTAATTATATTCATTTTAGGAACAGCTGCAAATATTCAGTTGTACTCACATTCCACAGCAATCTCATACATAAATGATATTTTCTCTTGTACATGGGATCATATATAAAACAATATGAACGTGACATTATGGTGAAGTAATCTTGACTCTTTCCAGTGTAATGATCTACATCATTTAAATAAATACCAATAGCAATATCAGATTCTAAGGCCTGTGGGCGATGAAAAACAGGGGGATATGGGGAGGAAAAACAGGAAGAAAAACAGGGCCTCAGCATGAGACTGAGAGAAGCTGCACCTAGCTGCTAAATTCAAAGCCCTTCTATGAAGACTGTGAAGAAATCCTGAGTCAAGTATGTGCTATCTTTCACTATTTTTCATCTTTCACATCATACTTAGCTGCAGAAAGTTGCATTAATCTTCAAAAAATATCCTTCTTATTCTTTTCTTTTTTATTAAATGCTTACTCAAGCAAATTGACTTCACTCAGATTCCTCACTGAATGAAGATTTATGTTTTGCAGCATGACAATTATAGATTTTCTTTTCTCCTTAGTGATTCATTAGTCTTAAATAAAAAAAATAATAACAAAACATAACGAAAACGGTGTATAACACAAATCACTTCCGTCCATCTTTAAATGTATTTCTGAAAGCACTGATACAATTCAATAAGGTTGCAAAAAACATTCTGTGGCTAAATAAATAAATAAATAGTGTCACCTACATTTAAAAAATACACCCATCTGAGACCATTTCAAAAGTAGGCATCTTAAGAAAATGTTAAATGTTTCAACAAATCACACAAAATTTTTTCATCAATACCCACACACACTGAAGAAAAACTGTGTATATTTCAGTACTGCATTACAAGCTGTGATTTAAGCATAGATGATGGGAGAAAAAATTCCCAAAACAATCAACTGTGTTTTTTATCAAGTAGCACAATTAACACTGCAACACTATAGAGAAAGTATCACTTTAGACATATGATGGGCTGTACAGTACACTGCGTTCTGAAACTGGGGCTTGGCAATCTGCTTAGCCATATAATAATCTATGCTCTAATCATTTGAGTCAAATTTCTTGGCAAGGTTTTGCCCACAAAAGAATGAATCACTGCTATCCTGAAACACAGTTTAAAAACCCCAATAATTATTGTGATTATTGGCTTTTAATTACGAGTTCACTTACAAAACCACAACAGGATATTACCTCAAAGTCAGGCAAAACCAGGAGAATCTCAGCTATACACAATCAAAATGGAAGAAACTGAGAACCAGCTAAAATGAACATATTAAAGCAACTCTATACAATTCCTCTACTTGGTGTTTATTCCATGCTTCTAATGAAAGCAGCTTTTAAATGGTCATAAATTTACTCCATTTCAAATCACTTCTTGAATTAATCCAGCAATACAAATCATAGCCACCGAAATCCAGACGACGTCCCTCTCAGGTCTTCAGCAGCACTGCTGATCAATGGGTCTTCCATCACATCATTGACATGGTTAGGCTTCTCAAACAGGACTTCTGGGCACCTTCTGTGATTCTGTTACTGTCAGGCAGAACAGTGTGCTACTGAGTGGTGACTAGCACAACAAGGATTGAACAAGGTGCGTGAAGGTGGCGAGAAGTGACCGAGGAATTGTGAAAATACAACAGCCTTCAAATGGCTTTCTTCAAAAGCACTTCATTTGGACCCAGTGATGATGGTGGTGACGGTCGAAGGCCGCGTGCATCGCTTCTCTGTTGCCCCTGTGTTCGAGATTCGACGGGGCGTGTCTAGACCAAAATAACACGCTTCTCATGAGCTGCTAATTATGACATCATGATCATTGCTACAAATAAAAAAAGAATATAGCAGGCACACATTCACTTACAGTCTTTGTGGTTGATGGAGGAGACATCGATAGACTGGCTTTTGATAGGCATGGGTGCTTGGTTCCCAGTCCTGTGTGGTGTGGTGTCCATGCTGCTGCCTAAACTGCTGCCCAGCTGAAGGCGCTTCATATGTCGAATTACTGCTGTAGCGTTAAACGCTTGCTGTGAAAGAATATTATTCTTAGTTATGATTCATGTTATATGCTACATTTACAGAAATCCTCTTCGCTCCCGTCTAATGAATGAAAAAAGGAATTACTCACCCTCCATTTGGCTTTAGCAAAGTTTTTCTTCATCTGACGGCTGACTGACTCATGAATGTTCTTACAAAGAGCCGTGTCTCCAGCTATCCTAAAGACACAAAATACAAAAACCTCTGTCAGGTGTGTAATATTACTTTGATGTATACATTTTGCTCAGTTTCTCCCAATAACGGAGGAAATTTGTCATCCATACATTGTTGGGATCCATTAGGCTTTCCTGCTCTAACACATTTTCAGCCCTTAACATGATTTTATTATTATGGCTAACATTTGTATAATCCCCTGACGTTCATCACCCTTTTACACAATTCTAATCACAATTGTTTGAGCAAATCCCATGTATCACCGCTTGCATCAAATCTTCATGCTACTGCTATCTTTTGCTTTATCAAACCACAAATAATCTCTTTCGTTTTGAGACACATTTATTCCTCCATCCATCCATCCATCCATCCACCCATCTTCTGTATCCTATACAGGGCTGTTTGAAGCTTAGAGTCTATCAAAGGAGACAAGGTGGGGGCCAACCCATTACAGGGCACCATCACACACACTCACACACCCATTCACACAATACAAGCAATTTAGAGAGGCCAATCAGCCTATATTGCATGTCTCCTGACTGAGGGAGAAAACCATGAGAAAATACACAGGGAGAACATGCAAACTACATGCACACAGGAGAACCTCCAATTCCAGAGATGCCAGTAAGCCACCATGTCCTCTGAGACAGCTTTATTTGCAGGTTCATTTCCAAACCCTCTAAAACCTAAATCCACATACAATATGTTGTTGTGCAAAGCTGTACTAACCAGGGATGCCGAAGAGCCTCGTCACAAGTGAACCTCTTCTCCGGATCCTTCTGCATTAAATTACTGATGAAATCTTTAGCTGTTTGACACCAGGATATGTTCACAATGGATACTTACACAGAAAGTCATTAAACATGGCAGTAAAAATATAGATCTCAATATAAAAATCGAAAAGAAAAAAAAAAATCCCCAGACTTTTATATAGTTAAATTGTAGGGAATTAAGCATTCATAAATGTTGCCCTTATACTGTAGGTTTATGTCAGTTGTGTCATAACGTGCTCATGCAGATGGCATGCAGCCTCATAAACACTGTCCTTAAGGAAAGTATTCATAAGCATTACACATACTTTGTATAAAGTAATACTGGCAAATTCATGTAAAGGCTTCTGTCAAAACCTGAGGTTCAGCACACTGGCACTTAAAAAGCATAAAATATGTAAAAGTAAAATAATAACAATATATAAAGTTTTATAGTTACAGAATTAATACTCACCTGAGTCAGAGATATCATCCCAGTAAGGCGAATCAAATTCATACTCAGCTTTAAGGATCTGCTCAAACAGTTTGGAATCATTCTCATCATAAAAAGGAGGATAGCCACATAACCTGTGACACAGGGGACACACAGGTACTCAGTTTATATCTGTTGTTTGTGTTATTTTCTTTCATGATGAAGGAGACTGGAAACTGGATATAGTTACTCACAATATGTAAGAAATAACCCCAATAGACCAACAGTCTACTGCTTTACTGTAGGGCTTCTGTGCCAGGACCTCTGGAGCTAATGATATAGAAGAAGAAACAAAATTCTAACAGGGAAAATGCCAGTGAACAAATAAATAAACAGCCCAAGTGGTTACTGTTATATCTGACTGCATACTGCCACCTAGTGTCACATTTTATTTTACCGTTATAGGAAATGGTGTTACTATGAGTATGTGCTACAGCAAATGTCTGACAACCTCACCAACATATCCTGGAGTCCCACAGGCAGTGGACATGATGTCATTTGCTGCTCCTTCCATCTTCGACAGGCCAAAGTCACTAATCATTATTTTAGACTCATCATGAGGGTTGAAATATAATAAATTCTCTGGCTAAAAGAAAGAAGAAAGAACGACAGAGAGATGAAATTCTCCTCTGTGATAAAAGCTTTGTGTAACGTCACAAGTGTATCCCTTGAATTTCATTTCCTTTACTAACCTTCAGATCTCTGTGAACTATTCCCAGAGAATGGAGGTAGTTGACTGCATCCAGAACTTGTTTTATCAAAGCACTGGCATCTTTCTCAGTGTAGAAACCCTTCTCCACAATTCGATCAAACAATTCGCCTCCAGACACACTGGAAAAGCCAGACAAACAGATGTATTCCATACATATCTCAGGGGATTCGGGGCACAGGGGGGCACACTGGACATTGTGCCAACCCGTTACAGGGCACAATCACACACACACACTGACACACCCATTCACACACTGCAGACAATTTAGAGATGGCAATCAGCCTACAATGCATATCTTTAGAATGGGAAGGAAACTACAGTACCCAGAGGAAACCCTGAAAGAAAATGAAACACAGGGCAGAGGTGGGAATCGAACCATCAACCTGGAAATGTTTTAACCACTACAGTTTTATTCCAACTACTATAAATACAACATTTTAAAGTCTTAAACTCTTATTATATCTATGGATCTGTCTGTACCACTTTTAACATAAAATACAAATGAAAACGGCTGACAAGCCATGCTAAAATTTATGGAGTGACAAGCTCTACTTGTGGAAGTGACCACTTTCATGCTCTTTAGTGTAATCAGTATTCTGATTAGTTTAGCAATTTGTTCTCTAAGACTGAAGAGTGAAGCTGGTCTTATGGTGCTACTAAGGGGAATGCTTCTTCTAAAACTCCATAAGTAGCTATAAGTAGCCACTTTCATTTTGCTCACAGCTGCATGATGAGGTACAGATGGTTGGGGCTTTCATAGATGTCCTCAAGGGCAACAATGTTCTCATGCTTGATCCTGGGGAAAAGAAATAAAAAAAAAAACATGATCAGCTTGTGCCATTGTATTTAAACACCATGTCAATGATGCAGAATTTTTGGTAACAATTTCCTTGAATGTAGTGTTCATAAACCTATGACTTAAATTTAAAAGCACTGTCATAAGTCAGTGTTAATGTAATGGTGGCATAACACTTAAGGCACATGACGTTTTGGTGACATAAGGTTGTGTTGTAAAAGAATATTCTGAGCTGACTTTTGTGACGACAAAAATATTGTCACAGCATCACTGTTATGTGACTCTGACATGCCAGAAATACACTGATCTACAAAATCCAGTGTTATGAAATTCTAACAAGAGTCAGCTCAGAAAGTGTCATTAAATAAAAAATAAAACAAACAAACAAAAACAAAACAGATTTTTATACATTAAACACTAATAAATGTTGGCCATATAAGCTTATGTCGTGCCATAAAGCACTTGCAGATGCTTACAGATACCCTTATAAACACATTATACAAGCATTATACAAGCATTACACATGCTTTTTATAAAGTGATACTGGCAAAATTAAGGTTTCTGTTTCAACCTAAGATTCTGTGCGACTTGATTCATGAACCAGAGAAGAAAAATAGGCTTATGTGTATGAAAAAAACATTATGGCTATGATCAAGATTTTTATCCTCATCTTGCAAAAAGTTATTAGTTATTTTTAACTAACATCTGCACTCAAAAAGAATAAAATAGATGTAAACGTGCTTCACTAATGTAAGGGCATTTAAGTAATTCCTTTGGCATTTGGAATATGTGCTGGGTGGTATTATATAAGAGTTTTTAATGCAAAAGACAGATAACAGGGACACTTCATAAACTTAAGACTCTCAGTAATGTGCTGTTTGAGAAAGGAATATAATAACTTCAAAGATAAGGTTAAAAATGACAGATGTGACAGTCGCAAACAGTTGACCTATAATGGCATAATGGATTGAGGTTCTTCTCTGTTCTGTCATCTGACCGGATTTGAAATAAGCCTTAGATAAACCCTCCAGTATTTCTGGAGTGTGTAATGCTAATGAATGTGACCTGTGTAGGTACCCTTCAGATAAAATGTTACTGAATTTTGTAATCATAGTTGGTACTTAAGGTGCAACCATATATAACTGGACTATGGTATAATTACCACGGTACCTATAGACCTAGTGTGCAATGAAATGTATGAATAGTCACTCCAATTTAAGAGAAGCAGCAGTGATCAATGTTTTCCTAGCCTGTTGTGTCTCTACATTGTTTGTTCAGGCATAAAATAGCAACAGATATTAATGGTGACATTTGCATGCAGTGATGTAGTGACTGATGATGGCAGCAGGATGAATTCTGAAGTGGACAGAAACATCCAATTTACAATCCAACTTTATGCCAGCAGTAGGAATAGATCTGCATACATTATCTTGCACTACTGAAATACCAAGAAACCTGCTACTAAGATAACTATGGTCAAAATGTAGCATTTTTTTCGACTGGCTGATTTATTTAAACCAGTGATGTGTATTGCACTTAATGATAAAAAGTCATTCTGTTAAAGTTGCCTCATGCAGACCAAGATAAAATATCTGACAAGGTGGTTTATGGCTCACAGATCTCAGGTAAGTAACTGACTGCAAACCTGGAGTTAAAATACTGAGACAGGCAAGAGGGCAGACCCTAGACATGGCAGAGCCCCAAGAGAGAGCAGACTCATGAGAGACCAAGTCCAGGAGTGGGCAGGCCCATGAGGGAGCAAAGCCCAGGAGAGGGCAGGACCAGGAAAGGGCAGGTCCAGGAGAGAGCAAGCCCAAGAAGAGAGGCAGGAGAAGGCAGGCCAAGGAGAAAGCAAATCTAAGAGAGGGCAAACACAGGATTTAGCAGGCCCAGGAGACAGCAGGACCAAGCTAGGGCAGGACCAGAAGAGGGCATGCCCAGGAGAGGGCATTCTCTAGGAAAGGACAGACACAGGAGAGGGCAGCACTAGGAGAGGGTAGGCCCAGGAGAGAGCAAGACCAGGAGAGGGCATTCTCACGACAGAGCAGGACCAAGGGAGTGCAGTGATATTGTTTCTCAAAAAAACTGAACTGAATATGAATAGGGAACTTTGAAAATGATCAAATCAAACATAACCATCTCAGGGCAATGCCTGAGGTGTAATTTTACCTGTAAATAAAGCTTCAAAGCTGGCTAAAATGCCCAAAATCCATGGCCTCTTTCTCGAGCACAGTAGATCACAGAAGTGCACAGCTGGTGGCGTTTGAAAGCTACTGAAGAGCTCTTATAAGCTGGTGTGTTCAGGCGGTATCAGGCACTTCACAAGTGCAGAGGATTCCCATTTTGGTAATGGCTCATACTCTCCAAAAAAGAACCTGATCACATGATCAGTGCACTTTCTCTGTCCGTTAACAATGACTGCAAAAGATTTGCCACAGAACGAATCAAGCCAAATTATTCACATTATTAATAATAATTATTAATAATAAATCTTATTACATAATTGTAGATTATGTATAATTGTAGAAAACCCACAGTCATCGTTTCATTTATAATCCAAAGTGATAGAGTTAAAGAAAAACTCCATCAAAAAAAAATCTGCACACTAAAGTTGAATCATTTCAGCAAACAATCACGTCTGCTACTGCATTGTAGCTCTTTCGCACTACAAGCACACGGTTTTGAGCAGCTGATCCTCAGCTGTCTGCACAGGCCCTCTTCTTCATCATAACCAGCCCTGCTCCTCTTTTACCATGACAACCATCAGGTTGGACTCGGGCGCAAACGTGTGTGGAATAGCGAGGTCTGCAGAGGAGGCAGCATGAGTCACTGCTGAGGGAGAGAAATGGGCTGCGTGCAGAAGAGCACCACACAGGTTAACAAAAAAAGAAAAAAAAAGAAAGAAAGAACATTTACCTGCTGCAGTGTTGTAACCCTACACAGTAATGTGTAGCTGATTTGTGTATGCAAGCTACCAGCTAGTGACAATTTGAATAAAGCATGTAGTTCTTCATGTGGCCACTGCAGACTTGTAATAGAAGGTGGAGGTGGGTGTGGGGGACGGCCTGACTCATCTCTAGCTCTTAGAGGAGAATGGAAACAAAAGTAAGTAAAACCAACAAGCACTTTGATTCTGTTTGGGGTTTATTTCTGTGCTTTTTTTCTGTTTCATTTGTGGAAAAGGGTTTGATTGTGTTTTTGCCCTATTTATATACACACAAATATTTTTAATGTGTACCAGGCTAGGCGTTCCAATTACCTAGCCAATTACCCTACTCTCTCATGCAGAAGGGTCTATATGCTTTAAGCAATACCTACTTCCTGAGCACGGCGATTTCATTCTCGATGCTGCTCTCTTTCCCTCTTAGAGCTTTCTTTGGGATGCATTTGACTGCATACATCTTCCCCGTGGCCCTCTCCTGAGCGAGGACTACTTCTGAGAAAGCACCGCTGAGAAAGAATCAGAGAGAAAAAAAGTTGCATATTAAAATAGAAACAGGCAATGTAGACGTTATGACTCTGTTCCAATACACACAGAGTTCAATTCCCTTCCGCCTGTTCAGAAAAATTCTGTTATATCATGTGTGTGTGTATGTGTGTGTGTGTGTGTGTGTGTGTGGGTGTGTGTGTGTGTGTGTGTGTGTGGGTGTGTGTGTGTGTGTGTTCAGCTGCTCACATGTTCTTAAGTCATCTGCAGTGTACATTCTGTAGCTAAGCCTTCCATGGGGACTGAAAATCCTCAGTAATCCCTCACACCATGCACAGGGAGACATGCACACCCGACAATCAGCGCAAGGTCACAGGAGTGCAGGTCAGACCTCACAAAAGGCCACTGCTCTCTGTTCACTCGTGTGCTGTATGTCATGACGCCAACAAGACTGCAATTCTTCACAGTTCAAAGGCAAATTCTCAGTGTCGGATAAAATATTAATTAAGCATCAATTAATTTAGACAGCGTAAAATATATTTCAAGGCTCACCTGAGATATTGACAGGTTTCGACAGATTCATGATCAGAAGAAATCACAAAGATGGGAGAAAATATTTCATACGGGATATTAAGCAATTGTAATTTGAGATCAATGGACAAGAACATAATCAACAACAAATTGCTTAATTTCCAATAACTGCTCATTACTGAAAAATAATTGTGCACTTATTGCACATAAAACAAATGTTTTATTCCTCTTATACCATAGCACAAACAATCTAAAAAGTATTAAAATTTTTATCCGTTTATAGTTACATTTAATGTTGTCTGCATAACTAGTTTGTTTCTTGTAATAATAGCTAGAAACAGTCAGTTCTTCAGTCAACATATTCTAATAAGACAAATGTTCTTCAGTATGAAATAGACTTTGAAACAAATCAAAACATTATTATCCTATAACAGCAACTAAAAGAACATTACACACACTGCTTCTCGGATGGATTTTAAGAGCTCAGCAGTTTAACAGAAGCTGACCTTCACAAGCACAAGAGACACAGTCAGTCAGATTAAAGAGAAATTTATCAGCTTTTAGCTCAGCAGCCACAACATTCTAACGTGGATTTCAGATTATAAACAATCTTGTATTTAACAAAATTATACTGTCTGTGGCATTCAGGTTGAGGCTCCATCTGTGCCTAAAACACAACACTTATTCTACAGACAATTTAGAGACGCCATTCAGACTACAATGCATGGACTGGGAAGAAACCCAGGGTGAAGACATCACACACACACACACACAGGACAGAGGTGGAGGTCGGGCCCCTAACCACAGAGGTGTGAGGCAAATGTGCAAGCAACTAAGCTACTTTGTATCCCCCAATCTAATTCCTCTCAACCTCAAATGAAGACTCTTTCAAAGAAAATGTAAAAAATGTACCACTTCTTATGATAAGTTTAACAATCATGATTAACAATGTAGTATATAATATTTTTTTTATCCAGCCATTATCCAAACTATAAATCTGTAAGATGCATGTTAATTTACTGCTGTTAGCATTTCTGTTAGCTGTAGAACAGACCCTAAAAGTTCTACTGTTTCATAAAAGTTGAATCAGTTCCCTGATTTTTGAAACACAGAGAGAAAACACTGTTATTTTAGGATACAAAATAAAGGAGCACAACACTACAGGAAGCTCACATCTGGTGTGTCTATGAGTGATGTGCCTCACAGCATATTATACAGAAAACAGTCAGTTTCTTACTGCAGTGGGTGATGCAGTCGAGCTACATCCTTAACATTTTTTTAATTTGTTTAAAAATACATTATATTTGTTGAGAATCCAATAGCAGAAGCATGTTATGGTAAGGTAGGAGATGACACACACACACACACAAGAAAATGTGTAAAAGAAAATGTGATTCATCAGACCAGGCCACCTTCTTCCATTGCTCCGTGGTCCAGTTCTGATGTTCACATGCCCATTGTTGCTGCTTTTGGCGGTGCACAGGGGTCAGCATTGAGCACCCTGACTAGCTGCACTATGTATTCTGACCACTGCAGACTGGGAACACCTATCTGCACCTGTATATATATATATATATATATATATATATATATATAAATGTAGGGCATTTAAGTAGAAGCATGCAATGGTGATTTCCTCATTTCAAACAATTTATTGAAACAAAAGCCAACAACAGTGGTGGGTATACCACAACAAAAAATGTCAATGTCTCAATAATTTGTCATGTGCCCTTGACCATCAATTACAGCTTCAACGACAATCAATGACATCTCATGCTGTTCACGAGCCGAGTTATTGTCTGCTGAGGCATGGCATTCCACTCTTCTTGAAGGGCGGCTCTCAGGTCATTGAGATTCTGGGGTGCAGGGTTACGAGCCTCTACACGGCGACTCAGCTGATCGCATAGGTTTTCTATGGGATTCAGGTCTGGAGAAAGTGCAGGCCACTCCATTTGAGGTACCCCGGCCTCCAGCAGCTGTTCCCTAATGATGCGACCTCGATGAGCTGGAGCATTGTCGTCCATGAAGATGAAATTAGGCCTGTGCTGTTCATGCAGGGGCATGACTGGATTAATGATGTTATTCAGGTAGTATTGGCTTGTCACTGTACCATTCACAAGATGCAGGGCAGTTCTGTATTGAGTAGACACACCTGCCCAGACTGTAACACCACCACAACAGTGGCTGATGCATAGTGCTCTCCTTGACATATCCAACATCATTGGTTGGCATCATTTCTGCTCAACATGAATCGACTTCCATCAGAGAACAGCACTGAGGCCCACTGGTCCCTCGTCCAGCATAAATGCTCCCTGGCCCGATGCCTGTGCCTGGTGGTGTGGTCAGGTACCCTTGCAGGTCGTCTAGCACGCAGACCACGCTGATATAAACGGTTTCGAATGGTCTGACGTGACACTTGGGTGCCCCTCTTAAATGTGCCTGGAATTGAGTGGCATTCATCATCCGGTTCCGCAGGGCACTGTTCACAATGAAGCAATAATCAACGTGGGATTTGGCCAATAGGACGTCCACTTGTATGACACTCTGTGACACTCTAAGCTCAGTGGCCACTTCCCTCTGAGAACATCCTGTTTGAAGCCTCGCAATGCCGAGGTACTATTGATCAATTGTTAGGTGTTGTCTTGGTCTCATGATGTCAAAATGTGAACAGCATGATGAAGAGGACAGTTTAAATACCAATTCTAATTGAACCAGAAAATGTATTGGTCGATTCATGGATCAAACACCAGTTGTGAATTTTGCCGTTAAGCACCTTGTTAGAGAACAGCACGTTATGCAAAAAGTACTGAAACACTGAACAGTTGGACATGTGCATTCAAAAGTGTAGAGAAGGTCAAATGAAGTTCACCTGTAAAGTTCTCCTGAAATTTCACCCGAAAGCCGAATATCCTTAACTTTTTGTGAGTAGTGTATATACACTAGCCAGCAATCCATGGTTTATGTTTAGGCATGATAGCTTGTGCTAAGAGACTTAAACCTAAATATGTCCTTGTAGTGGTACTGGCAGCTGGAGAATTATACCGACTGAAATATAGAGAAATGTCTGTACTGAGTTCTATAGAGCGTGGCTTGTATGTGAATTTGCACATGCACATCGCTAACAACCATCTGAATACAAACCTGCATATAAACACACTGCACACACTGTACTGTACAGTACATATGGTTACTGTAGGTGTATTCTGGTACTAGTGGAAAGGATTAAAAACTAAACATGTTGCTGGATTAAAAACTACCCTGATTAAACAACTCCTTCCAGCATGCCAGAGGACAGGGATGAGGAGGAGGTGTGTAAGTGTGTATTGGATTGAGAATAGATTTCTGTTGAGTCACCACTGCAGGGAACAAATGAGCTATTTTTGACAGGCAGACAAAGTTAACCACATGCCACACAGGCTTTATGTTTTAATCCGGACAGGAAAAACATTGGATGCGCATGAGCAAGCAAGCAATAAATCTTTCATAACATCAGCTGTTTGATATTTTGCATTGTTAGTTGATTTCTCAGTTTGCTGAATAATCAGACTAAAGTATTTTGTATAGGACGCATTAGAGGATTCTTATATAAGTGACAGGACAGAAAATCCTCAGGACATAATCCTGAGTTCAATCCTGAGTTCAGTTTGGTCTTTATATAACTCAGTGGCCAGTTTTACCAAGACTAATCTGACTTCTGAAACAAATGGTTACTTCTATATTTCTGAGGCTCTAAAATAAATGTTTCAAGTAGAAAGAGAGGCACAGAACTCATATAACTATAGACCTAACAACTCTAAAGCCTCTCATGCATCAGCATGATTCTAATCCACGTTGGAGATGGCAGTGCAGCGGAGGGGAGAGGGGGTGGTGCGGTCGGATGGCGCTGCGTGAATGGTGAATGGTGATTCATAACTTGAAGACTCAATTAGCAATCAATGAGGGGGTGAAGTTTGCAATCAAAGCTTTATTACTAGAGAGTATAAGCCTAGCAAAATACCTAAATAATACACAAAAAAACTTCACAGGCCAAATTGTATAATTCAGCAATATATATTTGTCATATTTGAGTGTTTAATCACTAAACATAATAAGAGAAATTAAAGTGTATTTCTATATTGGGAAGCCCTCAATTCTTGTCAAAGTGGACCAGAGTTCTTCTTCTGTGAAACGGAAACATTTTATTTTGAAAGAATTATGTAATACAGTCTTTTTGGAATAAGCCCAAACCTAGAAGCTGTGTTTATGTACATACATGATATTGCTGGATACTCTGTACTTACACTTGAAAACATTAGACACAAAAACATTACAAATGAAAAGATTACACATGAATTAGTTAGGTCACTATCCATAAATGTCTTTTCTTCATTACACAAAACGTTAGAAGGCATAATTAGGAGCAAGAAGGAAATGCTAATCAGTTGAGGAAATGACTCTTCATATTTCGCTTAATGGCAATGTAGATTCATATTATTAATTCATCACATTATTACTGATGTCTTTGTGCACAGCCAGAAAAAATGATCAAAATTTAACCCTCATAAACAAAGAAGACAAAACCCTTCTAAAAATGAACACATATACTATATGGCCAAATCTTTAGTAGACATCACACCAGAAATCTGTCCTTGGCCATCTCATTCCCATTTACATCCCAAAATGGGCATTAATATGTACTTCCACCTGTGCTCCTATAACAGCCTCCACTCTTTTGGAAAAGCTTTGCACAAGATTTTGCCTATGGGGATTTGTGTTCATTCTGGCACAATGAAAGGTGGAGAATGTTCAGTAGGGTTGAGGTCAGGGCTCTGTGCAGGACACTCAAGTTCTTCAACCTTAACACACCATGTCTTCATAGAGCTCAGTTTGCCCACACGGGCACTGTCATGCTGGAACAGATTTTAGCCTCTTAGTTCCAGTGCAGACAAATTGTGATGTAGAGCATACAAAGTCATTCTAACTGTGTTCTTCCAACTTTGTTGCAACAGTTTGAGGAAGATCCACAAATAGGTGTGATGTCCAGGTGTCCACATACTTACAGTCATACCTGGTTTACCATGATTTCCTTTTCAAAAGGGGGAAAGTGGCACACAAGAATGCACTAAATGAATCTAATCAAAATAAACAGAATCAACAAATTGTCAAAAGTGATCCTAGGCCTGAATCACAATTAATTTGGTTGCCAAGCATTAAGTTCTTGCTTTGACTCACAGAGCTTTGAATTCATGAATGAAGCATCATTTACTTGTGTACAGTGAAGCAGAGCAACTACATATTCAAATGTCATCTTCCAGGAATAATGAGTGTAAATACACACACCATAAACATCAACAACAACAATAAATACTAAAGGTTTACAAATCTGAGTTCTGGCTTGAAATCAGACTACGGGGCAGACTGTTGTGCTGACATTCCTCAAGTGTGCAATTAGTCACTGTCTGTCAATGCACTACTGATGTAATTTTTTAGCCCTTCTTGGTGTGAGTATAGAAGAAAGAAAACAAAAAAACTACAGGAAAGCAGCTCTTACTCTTAAACCGATGATGAATGGATACACGCGTGTGCAGTGTGTATGTGAAAATGTGTACATGTGTAAATGGTGGTGATGCAGCAGTATCGAGATACTCACGTCCCGAGAATCTCCTTAAACTCGAAAATCTTCTTGATGTCATCGACTTGCTTTTTCCACGAGCCTTTCGCCGAGTCTTCGTTTCCTTTGGCCATGGGATCAACAGTGCGTAAATTGATAACCCTTTGTCACCAAATAGAAATACAAGCGCGGTGATATTACCCAGAGGAAAATGAAACGGTGAATGCAAGTCTAACGGTGTGTGTGTGTGTGTGTGTGTCTCAGCTGATTTACGCAGAGCCGAAAACCTGCACTAATCCAGCGAACTGGCTCTGCTGCAGCTAACGCCTGTTTTTACTCAGAGGAAACTCTCTCGATCATCCAGACGGCTGCATGAGACGAAAAACACTCACACTTTTGCTCACTCTTTATTATGAAGTAACTGCAGCCTATAGCTGAAGGAGAAGCTACAGCACATAAAGAGCAAGCTCGCAACACAGGGCACTGCAATATATAGCACAATGTCAGTCTTCAGAACACAAACAGTAAACAGGAGACACAAGTAGAAGCGTAGACACCAACGCGTCTTAAAATTGAATTTATTAGTACAATAAGAACCGAAATGCAAAACAGCTGAAGTTGAATCTCCACAACACATTTCATGACATCGTTGTTAATGATGATACTGTGTGCAGGTTATGCAGAAAATAAAAGAACAGGCAGGAAAAAAACCTGTACAGAAGCTGATGCATGAATGCATGCGGTCAAATGTTTGTAGACCATTTGACTATCCATAGCAGCCTCCACTTAAAAAATTTTTTTTTTTTAAAGGTTTTCCACTTGATTTTATGCTCATTTAGAGAAGAGTAATAGTAAGGTCAGGCACTGCTGACAAGGTGAAGAGACCGGGGGTGCAAATCTGTGATCCAGATCCAGATCTAACTCGTTATGGACGCGATGATACCCGTGTGCACAATGACATTGTCATGAGCATGTTTTGCCCATGTTTACCCTCCAGTAAAGGATATTAGTTAATGCTACAGCTATTCTAGACAATTATGTGCTTCCAACTTTGTGGTAAGAGTTTGGGGAAGGCCCACAGGTGTCCACATAATTTTGCCTCTATAGTGAATTCATTATATGAATTTCCTTTTTCAAAGCTCCACACTTTTTATACTTTGACTTTAAACACATTAAAACACTTCAATACAAATTACTTCTTTGAGAGATCAAGCATTAGGAAATTGTAGTTTGACAGATTTGCTAATGTATCTAGATGTTCAAGGGGCAAAAAAGTGTGTGTGTGTGTGTGTGTGTGTGAGAGGTCTTGCCTGAAGGGGAAAATCAAATTTCAATAGACAGAAACAGGCACAGGGTCTAAGGAAAATTGTCTGGGACACAGAGTGTGGAAGATTAACCCATCAGTGGTTAATCCCATCAGGATTTCTGTCTTTTCGAACTTCATGCTCAAGAGAAGTCAACACTGACATGAGTACAAGATTATACCTGCATGCTGTAAACTCACCAAAGACATTCTGAAACCAATTTAAAAGTGATTGAGAAGAATTTTAGCTGTAACTAAACTTTTAAACTTTTGTTGTAACTGACATCTGACAGCTAAAATATGTGGCACATGCAATCCATGAATGCCAACTCAATATTTTGGATACAACAATCATCTTATTTCATAAAACTAAAAATAAGGAATGACATTAGAAATTATGAGTAATACAGCAAATAGATTCCTGTCTGACTGACTGAAAGGACATTTCACATGTATAAATGTATGTAGTTAAAAAGAAGAAGACAAGACAAGCATACAATCTACATACAGTCATGTATGAATAAAACATACAATTTTGAGTCAACAGGGGATCAACTACATATATTTACACTAAACAAACAGAAGTACATTTCCACTTCCAAAGCCAAGCCCCCTTGCTTTCCTGGATAATCCCACAGTAGATGTGTACCTTCTAAGAAAGCTTGTAGCTTTCCAAGGACCTTTATTCACAGTGGGCTCAGACTGAACATGACCAGCCTTTCAACACAGCATGTTAGTGATGTGTCTTTACTTTTCTACAGCTGTATATTGTAACAAATTACAATGCCAATATCTGGCATTACCCAGAAGAGAACAGGTTTCCTCTTGATTCTGGTTCCTCTCAAGGATGCTTCCTCGTGTCATCTCGGTGAGATTTTTCTCACCACTGTTGCCTCTTTTTTGTTCATCTGGGATATAAATCTGCAACCAGATTTCTGCAAAGTTGTATCAGTAAAAGCACTTTACATAACAAGTGGTCTGAAAAATAAATATAGCTTCTCACATCCGTTGCTTCTTCTTTCGTAACCAAACTCGGAACTACCAGCTATACAATGCTACAAGCAAGGTCACATAAAATCATATTTATTTTTCTCAGTGTTCAGTTCCTTTAAATGTACAACAATGGTTCTTAAAAAACAGGGGATACAAGTCAAAATGTAGTCAAAGACAGCAGAATTGCAGATTTGCTATGAAAATGAAATACCATAATTAAAGTGCTTGTTCCCGAAAATACACTCTAGGCTGTTAGGTAAACCCAACACAGACAGTCGGATTTAAACAGCAGACTTTGTTGAATGTTAACTTGCATGTGGAACATGTAAAATATTTTAACCAAAACAGCAGATTGTTCAAGATTCCAGAGCCAGTTTCTTTCCAATAAGTTATAAATATAATGAAATATAATACACATATAATATTTATAACATAACATTCACCTGCACCCAGAGAAAAAAACAGTTGAAAAATATGTATGATTGTCTCTTATTGTTGTTGGTAAACAGACTTTTCAGTGATCTGTGCCGTTTTCTTAGGCACATACAGTGTACGCATATATACACACTATATTGCCAAATGTATTCGCTCACCCATCCAAATAATCAGAATCAGGTGTTCCAATCACTTCCATGGCCACAGGTGTATAAAATCAAGCACCTAGGCATGCAGACTGTTTTTACAAACATTTGTGAAAGAATGGGTCGCTCTCAGGAGCTCAGTGAATTCCAGCGTGGAACTGTGATAGGATGCCACCTGTGCAACAAATCCAGTCATGAAATTTCCTCGCTCCTAAATGTTCCACAGTCAACTGTCAGCTGTATTATAAGAACGTGGAAGTGTTTGGGAACGACAGCAACTCAGCCACGAAGTGGTAGGCCACGTAAACTGACGGAGCGGGGTCAGCGGATGCTGAGGCGCATAGTGCGAAGAGGTCGCCAACTTTCTGCAGAGTCAATCGCTACAGACCTCCAAACTTCATGTGGCCTTCAGATTAGCTCAAGAACAGTGCGCAGAGAGCTTCATGGAATGGGTTTCCATGGCCGAGCAGCTGCATCCAAGCCATACATCACCAAGTGCAATGCAAAGCGTCGGATGCAGGGGTGTAAAGCACGCCGCCACTGGACTCTAGAGCGTTCTCTGGAGTGACGAATCACGCTTCTCCATCTGGCAATCTGATGGACGAGTCTGGGTTTGGCGGTTGCCAGGAGAACGGTACTTGTCTGACTGCATTGTGCCAAGTGTAAAGTTTGGTGGAGGGGGGATTATGGTGTGGAGTTGTTTTTCAGGAGCTGGGCTTGGCCCCTTAGTTCCAGTGAAAGGAACTCTGAATGCTTCAGCATACCAAGACATTTTGGACAATTCCATGCTCCCAACTTTGTGGGAACAGTTTGGAGCTGGCCCCTTCCTCTTCCAACATGACTGTGCACCAGTGCACAAAACAAGGTCCATAAAGACATGGATGACAGAGTCTGGTGTGGATGAACTTGACTGGCCTGCACAGAGTCCTGACCTCAACCCGATAGAACACCTTTGGGATGAATTAGAGCGGAGACAGAGAGCCAGGCCTTCTCGTCCAACATCAGTGTGTGACCTCACAAATGTGCTTCTGGAAGAATGGTCAAAAATTCCCATAAACACACTCCTAAACCGTGTGGACAGCCTTCCCAGAAGAGTTGAAGCTGTTATAGCTGCAAAGGGTGGACCAACGTCATATTGAACCCTATGGATTAGGAATGGGATGTCACTTAAGTTCATATGCGAGTCAAGGCAGGTGAGCGAATACTTTTGGCAATATAGTGTATGTATATAATAAAAGGGAGAAACATTATGGCAGTGAAAACCAAAAATGAATTCAGAACTGATGTAGCCCTTTCATATGGAACATTATGCATGTGTGTGTGTGTGAAATTTGTACAATTCAGCACCACCTGCTGTATATAATCATGTAATGAGTACTAATCAACACTTCACATTCTCATTATGTAAACTATAGGAAGACAATTTCAAAGTTTCTTCAAGTTTGACAAATGAGCTTTAATTATTGTCATTTGTTTACTATCGATTTGGATGTTTTTGTGATTTGATTTGCTTTGTTCTATCCGGACTACTAAGTAACAGTATTTGTGTTTCATAGATTGCTTCATCTGAAATGGTTTCCCTCTGTGAGTGATTTAAAATGTTGTTATATACATTTGAATACATTGCACCTGCACAGGTGTGTGGTATGTAGGATGTATTTTCTCAATACAGCTTGATCCTAATCAGTATTTTAACACTGCATCTATAAATCTGCCCTTTTGCTCTATGTAATTGATCAGTTTTAAAGAACTGTCATACCGAATACTTTACAGAATTCACTGACTCTTCACTGTATATTCATATCCTTAAAACATAAAATAGACTGTAATGCAAAAATATATAGCACAGAAAAAATGTGGCACAGATGCTGATTGGGAGAATGACTGTGTGGCAGCTGTACATTACGTCAGGTGGTGCACTGGACGAAGCTGGCTTAGGGCTTTAGGTTTATCAGGAGAAAGAGGCTGTAAGAATGGCCTCATGCTGCTGATGGTGAAGAGTACCAATACCCACAGCTGGGGCAGGAAGAGGAGGCCTACTGACTAACCGCAGCTAGGTGAAGAAAATGCAAAGAAAAAAGACGACAAAATCTTGTTATTAAGAACTGTATGATTATTGTTACTGGAATAAGAAAAGAATAAAAAAAGATACAAAACAGTACACATCCTCACCTTACAGGCAAGCTGTTTTTCGAATCGGGGAGACACAAAAAACCAGCATCCCATGTTTTGTGGCTCTTCTTGGCTCCAGATAAACTCTACAAGAAAAGTTTTGGCATAAGCTTTAAAAGTGGATTAGAAATGATTGAGTTACTGCACCCAGCACAAATCCATATACTGTACTCTGTTTTAGAAATGCACTCATCACACTTTTTCAGGCGATACATGATATGGTCAAAAGTTTTGTGGATACCATCACACCCATATGTGGTTCTTCCCAAAACTGTTGCCACAAAGTTGCTAGACAGTCACATAGGATGCCTCTGTATGGTGTATTATTACAGTTTTCTTCACTGGAACTAAGACGCCCAATCCTGATCCAGCATGATAATACCCTTGTGCACAAAGCGAGTTCATGATAAGCAGGTTTGTTATGATTGGAGTAGAAGAAGTCGAGTGTCCTGCACAGAGCCCTGACCTCATCACATTTAAGGATAAACTGGAATGCAGACTGTGCTGTAGACTGTGCTGTGCTGTCCTCACCCGATCAGTGCGTGATCTTACTAATGATGTAGGAGCTAAATGAGCAAATACCCAGAACATCTCAGAAAATTGGAGCTTATTATAACAGCAGGAAGATTAAAGGTGTCCACAAACTTTTGTCCATATAGTGCAAATCCTCGAGTAACTCTCTAAAAGCATCAGTGGGCAAATAAAATGCAACCATCAGGCATGAGGACAATGAGATTTAAAACATTGTGTGTTCAGGCATGATCTGGGTTGCTACTTAAAAACTGCTATTTAAAGGAAGATGAAATAAAATCCATAAACCCTCTCATTGTTTTGCTGGTTTGGGAAAAATATAAGAAGAATGTAATGTCATGGCCAAGTGCTCACCTTTGGCATTGCTGTATTTGCGGAGCTCCTGCTGAAGGGCATCTGTGGGGAAAGGGCAAAGCTCCTCTACTCTGATCAGCGCTGTGTTCTTACATGCCTCAGGCAGTGTCTCTCTTTGTTTCAGCAGTGCATAATAATGCTTGCCTGAGCAAAGCAGTACCCGCTGCACACTTATACACATCAGAGAAAATGTAGAGATTATTAAATGATTACAAGCAGGTTTTATTGTTGTATAGTATTAGAGTTGAACAAAATGAGTTTCTTCACTGCATGGCTTACCTCTCAGGATTTACAGAGGTGTCACCTATTACAGGCATGAAGGAAGTTCCAGGTCCCATTTCCTCTAAGCTCGACACTGCCCCCTAGTGTAATACCAAATAAAAATCATGTCAAGTAGATTGTATTGTCATTCTTCTATATAGATTGTATGCATACATTGGAACGTGTGCAACAGCAACACATAACAGTACACCTTACTACATAAAGCACAGAAACACAATAGTAGGAGATGAGTGCAGAACAATAAATACACAGAACATAGGCTGTGATCTGTACTGTAGCACAGGAGCAATACAATAAGTGCTCCATAAAGTGTCTAATCAGACAATAAAAAAAAAAAAAATAGTATGCTAATAATTCCAATGCAGAACTCACAGAAAAACGCAACAGTGTTTTGGGTGATGCCGCAATGAGTGGTTTGCGGAAGTTTCGAATCATTTGTCTCCTTAGCAGGTGGAAGTACTGGGCTGGAGTTGTTGGATTCACCACGGCCATATTTACTACATCACCGTCGATGCCTTCCTCCTTACTGTCACACATCTGTTAGAGGAGAAAAAGGGGCTTAATAATAATATAACCTGCCTTATCAATAAAGCAGTTTCTAGACTTGTACAAAGTCTGTGTGATGAAACAGAGTTTACTTTAATACTTTCACTACTCACTTGTAAGAAGCGCTCGATGCGGCAGGATGAGTGCTCGGGTCCAGCTCCATCGTAGCCGTGTGGAAGCAGGATGACCATACTGCTCTGCAGCAACCACTTTGCCTCACCTAGTAGAGGAAAATCATTTTGTAAGGATATACAGCTAAAAAAAACACTTGTTTCTTTCCTGGTATGAAATCAATAGTCCTTAATTGTTGAAGAAGCAGTAGCTAAGCAAATCAGTCAAATTGTGTGTTGGCCTATGGGGACATCCGTACCTGGTGACTTTTTCAGAAAACGGCAAACTGAAACAAATTTCTTTTTCACATATCTTGGCTAGAAGTTAAAGATTTAATTCTGATTGCAGTGTAGGGACTTTATACACATTTTGAGAATTTTAGAAACACACCAGATTAATCAGATTAAGTAACAGGAATAGCTACATGCAAAAAACAATAGATCACAGACAGCTAGCAAAGTTTTGGAAATCTGTTTGTTGTTGAAATGGCTCCTTCTAGCGCTTCGCTAGAAAAAAGCCTAGGCAATGAAGAGAATGTCAGTAAAAACATTATTTTGGTCCAATATATTTATGGCGTCCTAAAGATACAGTATACTGTATATAAGTTTTTCGTCCACAACTACAGTAACTAATGGTGGGTTTTCCTAGGCTCACTCAATTAAAACAATTAATAAAGAATTGTTGAAGTTATTATTATTTTTTACCTCCAGAGATAAAGGTGTCGAAGATGATTTGGGCTCCGTTGAAGAAATCCCCAAACTGAGCTTCCCATATGGGCAGCAGTTTTGGCTGTTCAATACTCATTCCATACTCAAAACCTAACACTGCCTCTTCAGACAGTGCACTGTTACACACCTGATAACACAACACACACACAGCTCATCCACAATATCAACACCTCAGATGCAGTAGTGAAAATACAATTAGTTCACTATAAAGTGAAGGGGTAAAAGAGATTTGTGTATTATTCTGACCTCCAGATGGCCTTTTTGTTGCGGGTCAATGTGATTGAGAGGGATGTACATGTCATTAGACTCCTGGCACACAACCATGGCATGACGCTGACTAAATGTACCACGCCCGACGTCCTGTCCACTTATCCGCACGTCGAAGCCTGCGTTAAAGCAAGCAGAAAAAAACAACCCCCCAAAAATATTTAAATCATAGAATAATGCAGCAAAATTAGGCTGGATCTGAACACTCATTAATGGAAGGGTTAAACATTCATACAATAAGAAAGCATTCAGCTTAAAGAAGTGTTCTTACCCTGACAGAGAAGAGTGCCGAGCGCCAGCGCCTCAGCGGTGGACCAGTCCAGTGCAGCTCCTGCTTCAAGTTTCTGCAGTCTCGACTGTGAAGTTCAGTGAAAAAGCAGATTCAATCGAATGCCAACAAACAACAGAGACACAAAGAGATGTAGTCTACAACATCTCACAACCAATTAAATAATTTTGTTTATCATATAATAACAGGATATAATGAAAGGTCATTTATGAAAATAATTTCTGTGTTCTTAATAAATTTGCAGATGAGAGCTCTTGCTTGTCTGAGTTCCATCAGCTTCCACCATTAAAATGAGGCACACAAACAAAAGCTACATAAATGCTTCACACAGGAGAAAAAACTTAACAAGCTGAAAACCTTAACAAGCTGATAATGTTTTTAATGTTAGCTCTGTGCAAAAGGCATAGGCAAATGCAAAGAAATGCTTTAAAGTAAATATGTCTTCAATGATGATATTAAATCTTTCTAGTTAAAAGAAAAGTTGTGAAGCAAGCAATAAACTAGTAAACTAAACAAACTCAATAGCTGATCTGACGATCCTTTGCTTTTGTTTTGGTAAAATAGTAGTACAAATATAATTTGTGAAGTTTAAAGGAAATCAGCTGGTAATTTGTACTGAGAATTTGGAGAATCTGCTACAGTTCCTTCTTCTAACTTAATTTTTATAAGCAAATCCCAGATGCCTTTATTGTGTTTGTTTGGTGTGAAACGTGAGATTTTTTTTTTTCCATAAAGACCCCATCACATAGCCTTCCTTGAAAGAAAGCATCTCTTAACCCCTAAACTTAAAGTTAAAGAAAATCACAGTTTAAATGTTTAATTCTGAATGCAGCACAGGAGCATTGCAGATATTTTAAGAGCCGTTATCTGATTACACTTGCATACTTTTTGCTTAATATTTACTGTCTTGTTAAACATCCCATTCCACATTTGCTGTTGTAATAAGCCCCGCTCTTCTGGGATGGCTTTCTACTGGATGTTGGCTGTGAGGATTTGTGATCAATCAGCTACAAGAGCATTAGTGAGATCAGACACTGATGTAAGAGTGAGGAGGTTTGGGGAGCAGTCAGAGTTCCAGTTCATCCAAAAGGTGTTCAGTGGGGTTGAAGTCAGGGCTCTGTGCAGAACACATGATCTTAACACACCATGTTTTCATGGAGCTTGCTTTGTGCATAGGGGCACTGTCATGCTAGAACAGGTTTGAGCCTCTTTGTTTCAGTGAAGGGAACTTTATAGTAACAGTTTGGGGAAGGGACACATGTTAAAGGTATAAACCACCTCAGAAACCTCTGATGGTTATTCCTCAGACTACCACACATCTTTTAAAAAGGATTTGAGCATCAAATTAAAAGATCATTCTTTTCTGCAGCTTCCTTCATTTTTATTAATACTTATTTGCAATGTTCAATGTAATAGCCCATATGCAATAAAACACAGTAAAACATTAAGCAACTGCAGAAGCCTGTAGAGTTTAAACAAGTTTATCGACATAGTAGATTGAAAAGGTTTTGTGATAAAGTATGATATAATAGATTTTATAGGTTTCTTTATGAAAGTGGATCAAAAGTGCTTCACAGAATGGCGGGGCCTAAACAAGCATAAGACACAAACCAAGAAAAGTTAAAAGAGCTATAAAACCTCTACCTTTACATGTGTCTTCACAAGGTGACTGTGCACCTGGATCTCTTCAGGGATCTCCACGGACTTTGCTCCCACATACTGAAGCAGAGGAACAGTCACGCCGGTGTCCCAGGATGAAACTCTGTTCTGCGGCTCTGTTAGATCCTGCCAGCGGCCCTGCAGGTTGGTGGGTGGAGGGCTATAGAAAGTCATGTTGGCCAGACGGTCACTGAGCAAAGAGTGGTGAGCTGTTTTAATTTGACTGCGTTCCTCCTCTGTCATCAATCCCTCCGAGATCAGCTGGTCAGTGTAGGAATCTGGAATGCTCTTCCTTGAGCTACCAAACAGTATTCTGGATGATTTATCCTTATAATGAATTCATGGCTGAAAAATTAAAGCCAGGACAGAGTGAGAGCTCACCGGATGATTTTGTACATGGCAGGGTTTGTGAAGAACGGCTCGTCCAGCTCATTGTGTCCCCACTGCCGGTAACACAGCAGGTCCACTATAACGTCCTTCCTGAAGAGTCTCTGATACTCCACAGCTAACCGTGTGCCTCTGAGTACCTCTTCAGCATCATCGCCATTCACATGGATCACAGCACAACCCACCATCTTACCTGAAAGAAACAGTATGTCATGGTGCATTTTTTCTCAGCACTTCTTCTCCATGACCAATGATTAAGATTTAATCCTACACTTGACTCTACTATATTCAGTACATTCACGGAAGTGCAAGAGGCAACTTTTAATTTTAGCACATACTAATACAAATATAAACAAAATTAAAGCTACACAAAAACCTATCCTGATATCTACCCTGCATAGATTCATACTTTCTTACACTTTAGATGTTGATAATTCAATCCATTCTGAGCACACTTTGCATAAATCTACTTACTTATTGCTGCTTAATTCTTAAACCCATGTAGATTCTAAGATCTGTTCTTAATATATATATTTTTTTTTAAGTTTTTGTTTAAGATGCCTTCTCTTTCACACTGAGCTACCACTTCCCCACTATATCTTACTGGTCTGTGCTCAGAGCTCCTCAAACCTACCAATATCACTGCAGTATAAGGATGAGCGGGCTCTCTCAGCCGGAGTGGTATAGCCCACTTGATTGTTCACAATAAGATGAATACTTCCACCAACTCTGAAGTGAGGGAGATTTGACAGGGTGAATGTTTCTGGTACAATTCCTTGCCCAGAGAATGAGGCATCACCATGAACCTAAATATATAATGAAAGAAAATAGAATATCAAAACTCATTGCCTTACTAAGTTTCAAATTCTAACAAAATTCACACAAAGGAGGATGCATATATCAAAAGAATATTTGATAAGTGGACATTAATTAACGCAATTACAATTGATGTTACCAGACATTTCTTTTAGCAAGTCAATTAAGGCATCTACTTTCTGCACGAGTAGTAATTTTAAAATAATCAAATTGGGCTCTTGAACAAGGGTCTTAACCATCAACTGCCCAGTTGTATAAAAGAGAGATAAACGTAAGTTGCTCCAGATAAGAGAGTCTGGCAAACGCTGTGAATGTAATGAGTTTGAGTGTTTCAGAGTTGGTCAGTGGATATTGACCTTCATATTGAATATGAACAGTTAGGAGTGAATGAATCAGTGCTTAAAAAGCAGGCAAGACCAGCAAATTAGATGGTCAATGAAATATATGAGAAGTCGTCAAATGAAAACTTTATCATCATTATTATTTCTTTTTTAAAATTTCGCATGGTTTTGTGCAAACAGGAGTCAGAAAGGTGCATCATGTTTCTACATGAACTTCATTTCATTCAGAGCAAGTATTTTCTTAAAGAGTGTCTGGATTCCTCCTTGTAAAAAAATCCTCCTGTTGTGTTTGCACCATCTGTTGTACTTCCTTATACAACTGGAAGATCTTTCCACCCAATGCGTCCTTCAGTGATCCAAAAACAGGATGTTGCTTATTGCTGATGACTCATGTAAAATTACAGCTATGTAGAATCTGTTGCTCAAATTTATGTTGCACTTTAAGTTTATTATTTGACTCACCCTTGTAGGTACAAAAGTGAGATGTGAGAAAACAGTATATTTAAGAAAGAAAAAAAGCACATGATACTATTCACATGCCATGAAAAATATTAATAATAGTGAAAGAAGAAGAAGAAGTAGTAGTAGAGGAAGAAGGACAAGAAGAAGAGGAAGAAGATGATTAGCTAGGCAAGTTTACTTGTTAACATGTTCAGACATATTGTGATGACAGGAAATAAACCTTCAACCTGGAAAAACGGGTTTCTTGTGCCATGATCGTATGAGCCAGGGGTGTCCAATCTTATCCGCAAAGGGCCGGTGTGGGTGTAGGTTTTCATTCCAACTGAGCAGAAGCCACATCTGAGTCCACTGAAAGCCAAGATCAGTTGATTAGCCAGTTGGAATCAGGTGTAGCTTCTGCTTGGTTGGAATGAAAGCCTGCACCCACACTGGCCTTTTCTGGATAAGATTGGACACCCCTGGTATGAGCAGTGCTGCTTGCCTTAAAGACCAACTTCCAATTTCCAAAGTCCAATTTCCATTATATATAGTAATTCCATGCCATGAAGGCAGATCAAAAACACTGCCAATATTTTACCTTATAACACAAGCCAGTATACAAAAACGGTACCTGCAAACAGATGACTCTATCTCCAGGCCTAGCGTTGCTGTCATTAGAATAATCCCCATCCTGTTTAACCTGTTGTCGACTGCGTGCTTTCCCCTGAGTTACAGGGTTAATGGCCTCCAAATGGGATGGGTTGGGTAGCATGGTCACGTGGAGCGGGTGAGCAGTGCTAACTTCCAAGTCCACAGAAGAAGTGAGGTGAGAGAGGACATCCCCAATGGCGGGAGAGTTCTCCGGGAATTCACTGAGACCTCTCATTTTACGAAACATCAGCTGGAGTTAGAAAAGATGAGAATGCAAATGGGACAGTGTTGAAAGTGACTTAAGTATTATTTATTAAAAGAAGTGTGCTTCATTATTTGATCTCTGAAAACAAGGCTTAAAAAAAAGTGAAATTAGCTGTCTGGGATGTGCCATAAATGTGCGGGGCATTATAACTAAATGGCATTCAGCTGACAAACCTAATTAACGCTCAGGTGTATAACATGTATGAAGGATATATATTATCTGAAGTATATGTAAAATATACAGTATGATATGTAAAACCAATGTAACCTCAGTATTTGGCCTACATTATAGTTTCACTGGTTTCTGAAATACTTATGCTTCATTCTCAGTTTTTTGCTTTTGTGTGTTCTATCCTGCTATCAGGTCTCAGATGACCAAGTAATTCAGTCCTCACTCACTCATTTCCAATGCAATCCACTGTTTCTAAAACTTTTCAACAATGCTGAGATTTTGCATGAAATGTCATACAAATTACAGCAATACAGCATGTTTGATGTTCTGCTCCAACACCCCAGCTCCAATTCCAGTTACTTATCAACCTCATCAAAAGAATCTGTGTAAGATTAACAATGGGTTTAAAACACAAGACATTAACTAGAACATGACAGGAAAAGTCCACCACAGGAAATATGGTGTAGAGTTCATTTGAGCCTGAAAGATGTTATAATTATATAGTTACAGCAAAGATATTGATTTGAATGTCAACTGATTCAGAAATGCTGATTTATTTATTTATTTAATGCTGAGCTGAACATCTGGATAGGAGTCACAACAAAAATCCATCGTTTTATTTCTCTTCATATTCCACAATCTATTGCTACCAGCTGATTATGGGCTTCTGTCGTTAAAAGTGTATCAAGAAAGTTGAATTCTGGTTTGTGTAACACTAAAGAACCCAGTTAGGTTTAGATAATGTATCTGGCTCAAACCAACCAACCAAGTTACAGTTTTTGTGTACAGGAGAAGGCATTTCACTGCTCTGCAACTGCTGTTAGCATGCATTTAAAAAATGTCCATAGCAATGTTTTACATTATAATTTGCATATTAAAGTGGTTTCTTTAATATCTCTATATAAATATATATTTATATATACAGCTCTGGAAAAAAATGAGAGACCACTGCAACAATCAGTTTATGTTTTTTTCTTACAGGTTCATGTATTGGTGAGATAAACAGTTTTATTTCATTTTTTGTGAACTGCTGACAATATTTCTCCTAAATTCAAAATATAACTATTGTTATTTAGAGTGTATATTTAAAGGAAATGACAACACATCAAAATAACCCAAGATTTTGCAGAGCTTTAATAACTCAAATAAAACAAAATGCAAATAATCTGTAAACAAATTGTGTTAATGATTTGGCTAAATAACATTAAGAAATCAGTATTTGGTGGAATAACCCCGATTTGCATGCGTTTTGGCTCCATGCTCTCCACCAGTTTTTCACATTGCTGTTAGGGAACTTTATACCACTCTTTTTGCAAAAAAGCAAACAGCTCAGCTTTGCTTGATGGTTTGTGACCATCCATCCATGATGACATTCCAGATGTTTTCAATAGGGTTCAAATCTGGAGATTGTGGCAGGTCTCTTATTTTTTTTCAGAGCTGTATATAGTTATGGAGCTATATGGAAACTAGACAAACTAGACAAGGATGATACACTGTTCTTGGCTTTCCAAAATTCCCATTATGTAAAATCCCCAAATATTATGATATTAGTGCCAGTATGGAAAGCCACAGAACACATTTGGCACCAAAATTCCGAATGTTTTCAAAAACAAATGGCACATGGTATAAATCACTACTGGTTCCCATTTGAATACAAAAAAACACTCAAAATTTACAGTCACTAGGCACAAATTTATTTCAGTTAAGGTTTTAGCACCTTTATGTGGTTGCTGCTTATTTGTCTGCATTTACAGAGTTCAACTCACCCTTATGTATTCTTGTTACTATTAAGATTTGTCAAGTAATAATTTGTAGATGGACGGACAATAACAGACAGTGCACTACAGAAAAATGGTTAATACATTTACAACCTTTCCTTTCACCATTATTCTACTCACCTCGGGTGGGAAGCGCAAAAGTCCGGTAAGCAAGTTGAGGCGTCCGCGGTGAGGCATTCCCATTACCACATCTGTTACGCCACTCTTTGCAGCTGAATGGAAAAGCTCGAAGAAAAATCCCATCATGCTCTCTGCTCCCTCTCCTCCATACCTCTTCACTGTGGCAAACTTGGTGCCAAGAAAGTGGTCAAATTCCTTCAACAATTAAAAAATAATAAAATATAATTAATCAATCTCATGTATTAAGATATTTATGAGACATTTATGAGATTGTCCAGGGTTTTCCCTCTGATTCGAATAAAACAGGCCAGATCTCACAATGCAGAAGTATCCCCAATATAATAAATTTGATGGCTATGGAAAAATACTAGTTTCTGATTGGTTGCCAGGTATCATAACATATCTGACATGGTCATGAACATACAAATACAAAATATCCTCCGTTTTTGTAATGATTTAAAATATAAGTAGGATAAGAAGGACTATGTTTCACACTGTGGTGTTCTTTACTGCCACATATCAGCAAGCTTAGACATTTCTTTATTTTTATCAGAATGTCAGATTTGCTAGACATGACAAATTGGTTTTAAAGTTAAGTATGCCCAGGATTAAATTCATCAAATCTGCTTAACACCACTGCATCTGACGCTTTGCATTGCACTTGGTGATGTAAGGCTTGGATGCAGCTGCTTAGCCATGAAAACCCATTCCATGAAGCTGTTCTTGAGCTAATCTGAAGGACACATGAGGTTCGGAGGTCTGTAGCTATTGACTGCAGAAAGTTGGTGACTTCTGTGCCCTGTACGCCTCAGCTCACACACACACACACACACACACAAACACACTTAGGGGCAATTTCAGGTAACCAATCAACCTAGTGGCAGGTTTAAAATGAGGTAGCACAAAACTGAAGAACCCAGGGGAAACTTATATGGACACAGGGAGAACATCCACAGAAACTTCAGGCAGTCAGCAGCCCCAGCTCAGGAGTTTATTTTGCATAGCAGGGGAAAGTCAAACACATGTGTCCTTGTAATCGCTACCTGTGTGTGTACACGCAAATTATTTATGAAGTCAAATTATTCATGAATCGTGCCTAAATTAAGCCGCAACTGTCTGGATATATAGCTACAGTGAAACTTAATACCAAGCAGCTTTGTATGGTTCACTACAGAGACTGGGATAGCTTGTATTCATGTTTTATTTGAGCACATACATTATCCTTACAGATTAAGTGTTCAGTATAATTTACCTGCTGAAATATTAACCAAAATCACACTACACTTGGTAAACTTCTTATTAAAGAAACTCATTCATAAAATCATGTACTATCTCAACCAATGTCTGTTTTGATGGAATGACTGAAGTTTCTATTAATCCAACTATCTTTGCCAGGGCCAAAAGCTACACTTTCATATGAACCTGCATAAGATCAGTGAAGAGATGCAAGAAGTTCACATAAAGGTCAGATTCCTGGTAAGCACATTCGAATAAATCTAAAGGGAAGCTGAACAGAGCTACATGTATGATTATAGAGTTAAATAATACCACATGAACACTAGCGCCAGCGTTAGTAATACATCCAGCAATTAAAAAAAGAATATGTTAAATACCAACATAAACTAACATAACATGGATAAGTACATAGAACATTAGTAAGAAAAGATTTATAGTCAAGGCTTCAATATTTCATGTACGTATTTCATTATGAATTGCGGCAGAATGACCTAAATTTGATTTGACTGCAAGAAATACATTTATTAACACAAACTACCTTTGTCCCTTAATTGAATCCCTTACTTTAATAAAATACAGACATAATATGTTGCATGAAGATCTGGTTATATCAGATCATTTCAATTTTGCACAAGAATGTGCATTGTAATGGCATCTAGTACCTGTGATTCCAGCATGAGTTTTGCTAGCTGCCTCCTTTCTTCAGCAGTGAAGCTCTCCTTCTTCAGCTCCTCAAATCGATCTGTGAGCCACACTCTCTCCTCCAGACTCTGCAGCTGACTGGTTTCCACTGAGATCCTCCCGCAATAGATGTCCTCCAAGTATGCAACCACCTCCTCTGTCCTGGCCTCCACTTTCCCAAAGTGCCTTAAACCTGCAGGAAGGACCAAAAACCAGAGTCACACAATGATGCAATGCGGAGCTACAGTTGGAATACTTTTACTTTTCGAGCTCAAGCTTTAGATGACATGATTAGGACAAACCTGAAATGCCCAAACAACTACGATTCTCAATTCCAGAGCCAAGAAACAGTGCATACCAGATGTGATCATAGTTCCTGGGAGGCTGCCTGTAAGGATGCTGATCTCCGGCACCTTGTCCATAACAGGCGCGTTGGGCATTAAAGGGTTAATTTTAGCAGCTTTGTGCCCATGTGTGCGATAGGCCTCCACCAACCGCGCCAGGCCATGATCTGTTTATACAAAGCAAGTTCACAAACTCACATTAACTACATAGCAATTCAGACATGGCGTATTTCATTTGGAGAAGCACATGATTACATCAGACACCTGCCATACTGCTACCGCCGACATTAATAATAAAGTGCATTACAATAAACAGTAGCTACATACAGGATACTAAAGAATAACCGGAACAAAGCTGTTACTAAAATGATCTAAAATGCTTAATACTGATTAGCGTCTCGCATTATTTGTTGTCAGTGTGTAAATAAGTGAACTATAAGCCACATTGACCTTGATTGAGAGAAGAGTATGTGTTCAGTAGCTCCTGCAGCACGGCGTCCGGCTCCTCCGAGTTTCCTCTCCGCGGTCTGTACCCAAAAACACCCCTCTCCGTGTGGTACGAAGCTACTAACGGCGCTCTCAACACCGCCAGCGGATATCTACTAACTTTACATAAACTCTTTAGCATAACACCGGCAGACATTTTAAAGGTTCTTTCAAATGAAATCGACACTGAACCGGCTAAAGTCTGTACACGCCATAGGAAGCAGCCACAGGCAGAAACGAGGGGAGGCGACAATTTTCTCAAATCCTATTGGCTGCACGAAAGAGGACAGATTTGGTGACACGTCGTTGATTGGAATACAGACTAACCAGATTAACCAATGATCAGTTCATGTCGCAAACAAACTCTATTACAACGTTATTTTGGTGACATTATTTTAATTAGGCCTCGGGCATGATACACTTGATGTGGTCAAGTGTATCTAAGGGGTAAATCCCAGACCTGTTAAAGAAGAAACATGACCCTGTGCATAAAACATATATATATATATATATATATATATATATATATATATATATATATATATATATATATATATATATATATATATGGATTAACAAGTGCTAGTTTAAGTATTTCAGTAATAAATTGTTTTTTTGATACCATTTGCAGACTGCTGGTTCTGACACGGGGAAATTTAGTCCACCACCTAGGTGCCATAACAGAAGAGTCTTGTTCACCTTTCTTGTGCCCTGAGAGATGAGACCAGTCAAGCAGTACTGGATAATCCATGGGATTGTGGTGCACCTCTAATGACATGTAATGTACATGTCATGAGTCTCTTGGATTAAATTTGAAAATGTTTGAAGTGACACTTTTCTTCTAATCACCACTCATAGCTGTACACTGATGTGAACTTTAGACTGAAGGGACAGTTGACCATTGCTCCTTCCACCAATTGCACAATTTCTTTTCTAAATGTGGACAGTGCTAAAACTGAAGCCCGGTCACTTTTCATCTTTAGCAATAAATCACTGCACCATAGTGGTGTGATGAAAGTCACTATCTTGTTCAGAACTTTTACTCCGTGTTAAACACCGCTATTTGTTCTTCCACTACATAAAAACACCACAGTTTTACCGTGATAACAAAAAATAAAAACACCACAGTCATGCTCAAAGTCTTGTGAAACCTTCAAGGTAGTCATTATTTTTTATTTATCTTTATTATTGTAGAGATATAGAGTCTTACAAAAGTATTCACCCACCTTAAAAGCCACTGGATTCATCTGGATTATAAATAAAACTTTAGGTTGTTTCAGCCTGTAATTTTATTGCCAACCAATATGCTTGCAATTTAAATTCTGAAATCATGTTTAAAATGATTTTTAAACAGATTTAAAAAGCTTATAAATGCTGCTTGAATGCATATTCCATCCCTTAAGAATACTTCATGGTAGAACTACCTTTGCTGCAACAACAGGTTTAAGTTTATTGGGATAGGGTTCTACCAGCCCTGCTGAATCATGGCAGAATTTTGCCCTCCTCAAATCCTTTTTGCCCTCCTGCCTTCTGGGAGGTGCTACAGGAGCCTCCAGACCAAGACTAGCAAGTTCAGGAACAGCTTTTTCCCCACAGCTGTTTCTTTGCTGAACTCTGCCTCCACCCGATCACATACACATTGACTGAGCACATTATTATCAGTGTATATAACCCTTTCTGTATATAACCTTTCTGTGTACAGTTTACATACAGTGAGGGAAAAAATTATTTGATCCCCTGCTGATTTTGTACATTTGCCCACTGACAAAGAAATGATCAGTCTGTAATTTTAATGGTAGGTTTATCTGAACAGTGAGAGACAGAATAACAACAAAAAAATCCAGAAAAACACATTTCAAAAAAGTTATACATTGATTTGCATTTTATTGAGTGAAATAAGTATTTGACCCCTTTGCAAAACATGACTTAGTACTTGGTGGCAAACCCTTGTTGGCAATCACAGACGTCAGACATTTCTTGTAGTTGGCCACCAGGTTTGCACACATCTCACATCTCAAGGAATTTGGGCCCACTCCTCTTTGCATCCACGACCCATATTCAATGCCCTGGCTGAGGGAAGGAGGTTCTCACTCAAGATTTGACGGTACATGGCTCAATCTGATTGATTGCTTCCTTCTGTGGACAGATGACTCTCCCCGAGATTGCTCCTACTGTAATCTCAGCTCGTTACCTGTATAAAAGACACCTGGGAGCCAGAAATCTTTCTGATCGATAGGGGATCAAATACTTATTTCACTCATTAAAATGCAAATCAATGTATAACTTTCCTGAAATGCGTTTTTCCCTCACTGTATGTGTACAGTTTACATATACAAATTATTTATCATAATATACAATATCTTCCTCATTGCATACATCTAAATCATTGCACTCATTGTACATAACTCCTCTGTATACTGTTTACATATTTAATTATTATCATGGTATACAATACCTTCTTTATTGCACCACTATAATCATTTGCTCATTTGCACTCATTGCATTTACTATAATCATTTGCTCATTGCATTTACCTCCCACTGTATACTGTTTATATACTGTTATATATGCAAATTATTTATATATTTTTGTATATTGTTTATATATGCAAATTATTTATTGTTATGTACTTATTATATATGCTAATTATTTGCACTGCGAAAACGCACTTCTGGTTAGATGCTAACTGTATTTCGTTGCCTTGTACCCACATGTTCAGTGACAGTAAAGTTGAATCTAATCTAATCTAATTTAATCTAATTTAATCTAATCTAATCTAATCTAATCTAATCTAATCTAATCCTGCCACCACATCTCATTAGGATTCATCTCAGAGATTTGGCATCTTTGATCTAATGCATTATTAGACTTACGTAAATGATGTTATTCCCAAGAATTCCTTGATGACTGTAGGAAGATTTTGGCTCTTTGCCAAGTATGATCCCTCTCAGTCTGCTCAAATAATTCAATTTTGAATTCACATGTCCAACATCCAGGACTCTTCAGGTTTCTAGGTCTGTTGAAAACATCATTTTTTCAGGGGATACTTATTTTTGCACCAGATGTAGGTTTGTAGATCTCTGGAAGAGATTTTCAGATTAATTTTTGCCTCTTTTTAAAATTTCCTCCTAGCTTTTGAAGGTCCATTTCTAGGCAGGGTTACAAAAGTTTTCTTGCCTTCTTTTATACTACTTTTATACTATTTGTCTAATGGTGGACTTATGGAGTCCAAAGGTTTCTGAAATGGCTTTATAACCTGTTTGCAGATTTTCAACATCCACTATTTTGTATGATCATTGTCTCTCAAAAAACTCAATATGTTAAACATTTACACTTCCTTACATTTACACTCCCTAAACATTTACACACCTTTCAGTTAGGAAGAGACACACTGTGCCCATATGTGTTTTATGGTTAACAAAAAAAAGACTTCGGTTTGTGCATTGGATTAACAAACTTGGCTGTATGTAGTAAGATGCCTAAGCTTTAATAATCATCATTAACAGCAGTGCAGAGAAGGTATACCATTAGCTACTCATATAAAATAAAATTTTATTTCTGCCAATATGAGTTTGGTCAGCATGGAGACATGCCATTTTTTAACACTGTGGTTGTTTCTCTCCAGGTCTGAGTTTTCAGGAGCTTCCTGTTTACTACACAAGCAGGTAACACTGTAGTTTACAATTAGTTTGCTTCAAGAATTATTAACCAAATTTGTTTATACCTGTACTACTAAGGTCAGGCATCCATGTTTCATTTAATGTAACGTTGTATTTAATGTATTTAATTTAATGTAATGTTTATTATTGGGTATAATATTGTGGAACATCTGTGAGAATAGTTCTTGTTGTCATTCAAGTCAAAGTCAAATTCAAAGAAGCTTTATTGTCACTTCAACCATATATAGCAGATGCAGTACACAGTGAAGTGAAACAACGTTTCTCCTAGACCAGAGGTACTACACATAACACAGACAAAGTACAGTGACGCAGACAAACATAGAACTAAACATAGAGATAAAAAAATTAAACTATAATTTAAAAATTAAAATTAAACTATACTTAAACTATACTTACGGTGCAATCTTTAAGACATACAACAGAAGTGCACAGGAAGACAAGACAAGACAAACAACATATAGGCCGACTTTGTGCAAAGACCAAGACAATGTTAGACAATGAAAGAACAGTGTATACAGTGATTGCAGTTATTAAAGTGACACATGTAACAAGACTAATATAAATATAAATGTGAAGTGAAATGTAAAGTGACATGTGCGTGCAAACAGGACATTTAGTGTGTGTGTGTGTCTGACTATGTCCAGCACAGTCCAGTTCTTTTTTGTGTGTGTGTGTTATGTATGTGTGTGTGTCTGTGTCCAGCACAGTTCAGTTCTTTGAGATCAGATCTTGGTTGTATGTGTGTGTGTGTGTGTGTGTGTGTGTGTGTCCAGCTCAGCTGAGATACCTGATTGCCTGAGGGAAGAAACTGTTCAACAGTTTGGTTGTGCGGGTCCGAATGCTTCGGTACCTCTTTCCGGATGGCAGAAGGGTGAAGAGTGTGTGAGAGGGGCGTGCTGTTAGCTTTGCAGATGCAGCATGTGGAGTAAATGTCTGTGATAGAGGGAAGAGAGACTCCAATGATCTTCTCAGCTGTCCTTACTATAGGCTAAAGGGTCTTGCAGTCCGAGATGGTGCAATTCCCAAACCAGGCAGTGATGCAGCTGCTTAGGATGCTCTCGATGGTCCCTCTGTAGAAGGTGGTCAGGATGGGAGGTGGGAGATGAGCCTTCCTCAGCCTTCGCAGGAAGTAGAGACGATGCTGGGCTTTCCTGGTGATGGAGCTGGTGTTGAGTGACCAGGTGAGGTCCTCCGCCAGGTGAACACCAAGGAATTTGGTGCTCTTGACGATCTCCACGATGGACCCATCGATGTTCAGTGGAGAATGGTCACTCTTTGCTCTCCTGAAGTCAACAACCATCTCTTTAGTCTTGTCGACGTTCAGAGACAGGTTATTGACTTTACACATTAGCATTATAGCAAAAAAAAAGAAAGAACATGAATCCCTCTTTCCTGAATTCTCTTTCTGGAAAGCGTTTGCTGACACTGGAGACTCCTTCTATAAATGTAAAATAAATTTGTCCTAACAAGAAAAATCCACGAACCAATCAAATTGTTTTTCTTTGTTGTTTATTAATCTGTTTTTCAACTATAGAAAACACTGTGAATTAAGTGTTATAAGAAATATTAGAATGAGCACATTAATATTAACTATTAAGTCATATTACACATGCCAAAAAATGCAGTAAAGCAAAGGTAACTTCAAAAATATTGCTGTTAAATGGAATGCAATTAAATTAAATCTATACAAAAACTTATATAAATAACAGCAACAACTAAACAAAGTAACTATCTGACATAACTTTTGTCTTTAAACATTAATCAGTAGTCTCAGGAATATTTGGTACAATTCTATAAGGAAATTGGCGAGTCAGTTTTTCTAAGCATCTAGGTGAATCTGACAGCTCTTCTGGAGACTCTGACAGTCAAACTTACTTTTGTTTTTTCAGGTGATCACTATAATATATTATTATAGTGTAATATATGTTGTCATACAAACATTTTTATGTAATATTTATCTTTGGTAAAGAAAATATTTTAAAATAAAGTTTTGGAAATATTTTTAATAATGTTTTAAATGACAAAATAATGCATAAATCATAAAATATGTGTTTAAGGCAAATCTGTACTAACAAAAATAGGGTGTTTTTGCACATCAATGTACAGTATATACAGTATACTATATGGCCAAATGCTTGCGGACACCTGAGCATCACACGTTATTGAATATCCTGTCATAATGGAATTAATCCCCCATGCTCTTACGCTCAAGTCTTCTGGGAAGGCTTTCCACTAAATATTGGTGTGTGGCTGTGGGGATTTGTGATCATTCAACTACAAGAGGAGGGAGGGTGAGAAGGCCTGGTGCAGTTATTACAGTAGATTGGTAAAAGATCTTTGCTTACAGGTTTATTAATGCTTAGAAATTTATTCCAAATAGTGAATGACTTTAATGAGTTTAGCTTTGTGAGCTTGTAGTCCATGAACCATTAGGATGTACAACCTAGAGGGAATAAGATGCTACTAGTGGGCCATGTTCAAGATGCCAGGGTCATCATCAGCTGTAGACCTGCAGAAATTTCTTTACTTTCATTACTACCCTTTTGGGGGCATTTAATTTTGATCAAGATATAAAACACACACAGACACACATACACACACAGAGTATGTGCTCCAGACTCCAGAAGCTACGCGCGCGCGCACTACAAAGCGCTGGTGCTTTTAGTGAACGAAGGATAAAAACATCTCCATCAGGATGGTGTTCATATCTGTTCTTGCGTATAGCCTCGATTCCTAACGTAGTTCTAGCGATCACGTGACTTGCGGCGCTCGACATGCTGCGGGAGGCTGAAGGCGCGTCGGGCTGTGCGTTGTCAACGCGTGAACGCACTGATTTAACATTTCATTAAAGTATTTTCAGCACATTCCGTCTGAGCCGAAGATCAGGAGCGGTTCCATATTATTATTATTGTTATTATTACTAGTAGTATTAGTATTATTGGGCGGAAGCTGAGAACAGAGGACACCTGTTTTACCGAGGTGTAAGGAGGAATGATGAAGGCGCGACGGCAGCTCTGCCACAGTCACCTTGTACCGAATGACACGGAGAGCCAAGACGAGCGGGCAGTGATACACGGCGTCTGCAATTAACGCATTCTTCACACTCAATCCGCTCGTTACTGACTACACGCTACTCTAGAGCTCAGATGAGGTTCGCGTTTGCATTCTTCATTGTCCTCTTCAACGGTGAGAAATCACCCTTCTGAATTCGCGCGCTAAATACGAGGCTGGCACCATCACCATATCCTTACAGGTGCTAGGCTATTTATAAGATTCGTGTTTTGTTTCCGAGAACGTTTTCTTTGAACGGCTCTGTAGATGCGTGTTTTGCATAAGTACGAGCGGCGCTGGCCTGTTGGCATTCTAATCACTCACACCCCTATTTCCCGGTAGCCATGCCCGAGGTAGGTGGCAGATAATGCCCAGGGCGTCGCGATGGGCCACCACGGCGAAGAGAAGGACCGTATTGTGATCAACGTGGGGGGCATCAAGCACCAGACGTACCGCGGCACGCTACGCACGCTCCCCGGCACGCGCCTCTCGTGGCTCGCAGAACCCGACGCCGCAAGTCACTTCGACTACGACGCGACGGTCGGTGAGTTCTTCTTCGATCGGCACCCGGGTGTCTTCGCGCACATCCTTAACTACTATCGCACGGGCAAGCTGCACTGCCCGGCGGATGTGTGCGGTCCGCTCTATGAGGAGGAGCTCGCCTTCTGGGGCATCGACGAGACGGACGTGGAGCCGTGCTGCTGGATGACCTACCGGCAGCACCGCGAGGCTGAGGAGGCGCTGGTTAGTTTCGGCGGCGGGGCGTTGCTGGATGCCGGTGGCGCACACGATGATACGGAGGCAGAAGGCGGCACGCACGAGGCGCCCGCCGAAGGGGACGAGGGAGCGGAAATGACGCGACGCCTCGCGCACGGAGACTCTCCCGAAAGCCGCTCAGGCCGCTGGAACCGATGGCAGAGGAAGATGTGGGCTCTCTTCGAGGACCCCTATTCCTCCAAATACGCGCGGGTGAGTGCAGCGAGTAAAGCTTGCTCATTAAACGTTTATTATTATTAACGTTTATTTATTGCGAGTATATAACCTGTCTGTATGTCTCATATTGACTGAGCATCTGTTCAACAGAAGATCATTAATGCTGTTGCTTAGGCAACTTCTAGTTCTACCACCATTCAGTAGCCTACTGAATGACCTTGAAAAGGAAAACAACATTTCACCCTCTTCTGCCTATCTTTAAATTGAAAGATATAGTCTAGATAATGTACAAACAAAAACACCATAATGATAAATCAGGAATGAATGTTTATCTTCCCTTTATCTTCTTGATGAGAACTCAATGAATAATTGTGACTATTTCTTATGCTCTTTCTTGCCTACTGTCAGTCATTTCAGCTTTCTTGTTTTTATGTGTATGCATTGCAAATAAGTCCTGCTTATATCTATAATTGTTAAGACAATGTGAGCTCTGTCCTGTTAGTGAGTGCTGTGCATTTACTTTGATGTCCTAAAAGCTACAAACTCCACCCATGGAGAAACACACACACAGACACACACAAACCAGAGTCAAGACTGGCCCATATCCCACCACTCTTCTTACTATTATCCCAGCAGCATTCTCACCATGTGGTCAGTAAGCTTCAAAGTAGGTCTGAATGTGATCACAGCTTTCACACAAGTTTTGGCAGTTAGGTTAAAGCAGGTCAGTTGAAATAGGTTTACTGTGACCTGAAGGTCTGGCACAGGAATGGCACAAGATGGCAGGTTTCCAGGCCCAAAATGAGCAGACTCTGTGAAAGAGTCGAATACCTTCTAATCATTGAGCCAGGGTGTAGGAAAGAAAAAATAGAGATGTGTAAAAGTATTATATAGAAGGAGCTTTGGCATATGCTGCTTGTATCTGCTCCTGAATGATAGTGGTGATGCTAAACTGCTGGAGGGAAATGTTTTATTAATTTGGCTGTGATCAGGGTTGTCCTGCTCCACTGCTGTGTGTCAGGCTGGACTGTGTGTCTGCCATGGCTGAAAGCTGCTGGAGCTGCTGATCCCACCGCCAAGAATGATGAACTGCCCTATCTAAGACAATCACTAGAATGCTGATGAAGTTTCTTAGGTCTAGAAATCATATCATAGCAAAGTGTGATTTACAGCTGCACAATTGCATTTCTATTCATTCAGGACAAAGTGAGAATACATCAGCATGCATTCTCACATACTATATTCTCACTTACTAGAAGATAGACCTACTCACTACTCAGTGTCATGTGCCTATAATGGATGTTTTAATGAAAGTGAACTATGAAAAGTGGCAGCAGTTAAGCTGTGGTGCTATCAAAAGCAGAAGGGTTCAGAAATTTGATATTTTGTGTTGCTGATTTTATTTATGGATCATTTTAGACTGTGCACGGAGTACACTGCAAGCATGTGGGTTAATGCTTTACCGTATTTTCTCAGCATGAAGGAACTGGACTGGGTGTGTTTTTCCCGGGCCAATTCAATTGTGTGCGAGTTATTTTTAGTCTCTCTCCATCAAACTGTAGATCTTAATTACATTACCACTTGACAACTCAATTACTTGCTGCAATCACCATCGATGTATCTTTTTATCTCTACTTAAAGAATGGAAGCCTCTGAGGGACATCTCCAGTGAGGTGTGAGGCTCATTTGAGCAATCAGGAGATCAGGGAAGAAAAAAATGATTTTAGGAGTGCCCTTCAAGGCTCCACTGGTGCTGTCCTGATTCCACTTTAAACTCTTCTGCCTCAGGCAGAGCTGAGCTGTACTATCCAAGTACATTCATGCATTTAATTGTTCATTCGTTCATGTTCAGTAACTACTTCACCTTAGTCAGGATTGCTGTACATTCTAGGGTCAATTTTTGCATAGTCAATCTACCTACCAGTATGTTTTTGGGAGGTGGAAGGAAACTAGAGAACCTGGAAGAAGTCCACAAGGACACAGGGAGAATATATGAAACTCCACACAGAGAGGAACCTGAGCTCAGGATCGAACTGGGGACTCTGGAGCTTTGAGCCAGCAATGTTACACCATGCTGCCCTTTTCAAACACAGTATCACAGTAATACTAGGTAGGACTCAACTTTGCCCTTGAGAACAACCTCAGTTCTTTTTGACATAGATTCCACAAGATGTTGGAATCTGACTGAATCACTTAATTGCTACAGATGTGCCAAGTACACATTCATGCTGCAAAGCTTTGTACCACATCCCAGAGATGCTCTACTGGATACAGAGCTGGTGACTGGCAAGAGTACTGAAACACATCCAACTCACTGGCAAGTTCACAGAACCAGTTTGAGAAAGCTTTTTTTTGTGAATTGGTGCATTTTCATGCTTGAAGTAGCCATTAGAAGATGGTAAATTGTGGACGTGAAGGGATGCCACATGGTCAGCAACAATACTACCACCAAATGTGTTTGGGTGCAACAAAGTTCGCTTGACGAACAAACACATATAATGCATGCAACATAAAATATATAGCAGGCTAAGTGAAAAACAGAAATATTAGGAACTATATTTATTATTTATGGAACGTGCACGTAAAAGTATATAGAGGTCCAAAATATAGAGAGCACTCGTGAAAATGTTTCTGTTTGGCATTCTTTTAAATCTAGACAAAGGTTTTCATTACAAATAAATGACATACATTAATGACATTTATGAATGTATTGCATGAAGGAAATTGCATGAATGAGTCTTGGTGTTTGGTGTGTCCCCTTTTTTGCTTTAATCACAGTATGCACTCAAGTTGGCATGCAAAATCCTCCAATCATGAATGGTCTTTGATATGTTTGTTTTCTAAAAACGTTTAGATCAAGTACTCTAGAGTGTCTTCTGAATGAAGTGATAGAACTGACGGAAAATATGAACTTTTGTACAAAGCATTTAACATGAACAAAATAACACATTTGCTTACATTAATCAAGGACTTTGTGCAACATCTTGAAAACTGAATTGTCAAATAGTTAAAAAAAAAAAACTATTTTTCAATGTGGTCTCAGACCTTTTTGGGACACCACTCTATATAATCACTCTACGATGATTCATTCTATGAAATAACTATGTTTATTAAAATATATTTCTTTCAGAAGACCATAGAGAAAAGTGCAAAATAATTGTTAATTGTGGCTGTGTTTCTAATTGAATTACATCAATCAGATAAGCTATGCTAGTGAAAGCATGCTCAATAAGTATTAAGAGGTCCAATGTGCACCATGAAAACACCATAAAACCACCTCCACCAGCCTGAACTGCTGACACAAGGCAAGTTGGGTCAATGGATTTCTCAGATTCATAGTACATGGATAGTCTCAGTTTCCTGTTCTTGGCTGATTTTCCCCTCACCACAGTAATAAGGAGAATTTTTTTTTTAAAGTTAGTACAGTAGTTAGTACAGTTAGGTATTGCCAGGCTTGCTGTCAACTTAAATCAGTCTTGCCATTCTCCTCTGACCTTTCTCACCAATAAATAATTTCTACTGGTTGCTGGATGTTCTTCAACTAAATGGATGTTGTTTTTATTCACCATTCTTTGTAAACTCAAAAGACTGTAAAAATCCCAGCAGACACTACAATACTCAAACCAGCTCATTTGGCACCATCAACAGCCAAAGTCACTGAGATCACATTTTCCTCCATTTTGATTAGAACATTATCTGAAGCTCCTATCTGCATGATTTTATGCACCACACTGCTGTGACATCATCAGATAATTGAATAAATGAGCAGGTGTACAGTGTTCCTAAAACTGCTGGTGAGTTTATTTAATAGCTATATACACTACCAGTCAAAAGTTTGGACACTTTTAATTCAGCGTTTTTTGTTTAGGGATTTATTTTCTACATTCTAGAACAATACTGGAGATTTCAAAACTATGAAATAACACACATGGACTTAAGTAATCTATATGTAACGACAACAAAAAACAGTCAGTTGTTATTTTAAGACACGAAGGTCAGGTGTTCTGGAATAGTTCTTGCAAGAACAGTATTGTCAAGTGCATTTGCAAAACCCATCAAGCACCATGATGAAACTGGCTCACATGAAGACCATCCCAGTAAAGCAAGACCAAAACTTACCTCTGCTGCAGAGGAGAAGTTCATTTAGAGTTACCAGCCTCAGAAATCACCAATTAACAGCATCTCAGATTAGAGCCGTTATGAAGGCTTTACAGAGCATCAGTAGCAGACATATCTCAATATCAACTGTTTTACAATGTAGAAAGAAATAAACATCAGGAAAGACCATGGAATTAGAAGGTGTGTCCAAACTTTTGACTGGTAGTGTATGTTTAAATTGTTAAATATGCTAAAATCTGATTATTTCAAAATAATAATCATGATGCATGGCAAATGAAATGGGCAATAACTGAAATTGTTGTTGTAATGCCAGAGGATTTAAATAACGGTTCTGTTTATGCTTCATGGTTACTTTGAAAGGAAAGAGACAACTGTTCATCAAAGAAAGTCATGGCGAAAAAAATGCTCTGCTGTGACAGTAACAGAGAATAAAATCTAGCCTGGAATATGATATGTGTAAAAGATATTTGGCATTGTTTTCTGATGTCTACATTTCTGTTTTCTGATGTATAAACACAAGATGAATTTTAGGCATCAATTCAATCAGTTCAATTAACACTTTTATAGATGGTTTATTGTAGATTCTGAGGATAGCGATCAATGCATTGATGGTTTGGGATGCATGTGTAGAAGCCAGCTGTCTGTAAATGTGTGTGTTGAGAAGATGGTTGATTGAACTGTGGCCCTGAGTGTAGGCTTGTCCAGACTCGCTTTCTCAGTAATTATCCTCCCACATGTCATTCATTAGCCTGCCTTGCTGGATCTCATGTGTGTGTGTGTGTGTGTGTGTGTGTGTGTGAGAGAGAGAGAGCGCGTGTTTGAGGGGGTAAACAATGCTCAGCAATAACAGCACAACATCAGCCAAAGACCTAGGCTCCATTCTTCATACATCACTTAACAAATACAATTTAAGATGACGCACGTAAGGCTTACTCATCATTATATTTTGGTTCTATTTTGGTTCTTTGACTGCAATTTTGATTTGTTGATTACACACATGTTGACTGGATGAGGCAAACAGACTGTATGGCCAAAAGTACGTAGACACTTCATCACAAGCATATGTGCTTCTTCTCCTGAATTTTGCCACAAAGCTTCTGTAGAATGGCTTTATATGCTTTGTATTACAATTTTCTTTCACTGGAACTAAGCAGCTCAAAATCTTTTCCAGCATGACAATGGTTCTGTGCACTTAGCAAGTGTTATGAAGATGATTTAGCGACCCAATCATTTTACTCATAATTTTACTCAATCATTTAATCATTTGGCATGAACACTGGACCAATGACTATGTACCAAACCATCATCACTCTTGTGGATGAATGATCACAAATCCACACAGAATCCTTCCCAGAAGAGTGGAGGTTATTATAATAGCAAAGGTGCAAGGGAACACCTCCATATTAATGGCCATGGAATGAGATTTTCAGCAGTCAGGTGTCCACATACTTCTGGCCATGTAGTGTATATTGAGATTTAAAACCTTTCCAAGTCCATGCTAAAGTTAATATTAAACACAAATCTCTTTCCATAATGAACTCCTTTTTCTTATACTGAACTGTAACCTTCATTCTGTTCAGGGACTGTGTGCACATTTGTAATTGTTGAAAAAAATGTGGGCAGAATTTTATTAAAGTTTATTAAATTCAGAACACAAATAAGAGAGCACACATTACCGTGTTTTTTTCCACCCCAATTTTCAGTTCAGTCAGCTGCATTTGGTATCAGCAAAATCTATTCTGCTTATACTGGTCTCAATCTAATTTTGTTTTCATTGAGAAAGATCTCCTTCTGAGCTGGTTTGAGCTTACAGATTTCTCATTTTTGTTCCAACAATACAATGGAGCTTTAACATGGCTTAAATATCTGCAGTTGGTTAAAGTGAATGGTTTTTGTGTAGTTTTGTTATAAAATGAAATAAAATGTAAATGAGATGCCTGAAACAGTTTTTGGCTCTAAAACAAGAACATTATGCTTATAAAGAGTTCTTTGCTTGTTTTTTCAGATTGATATTGGGACTAAAAATTATTTAACGCTCTTGAATGACCGCAATGTGTACCAGTAATTACTGGGTAGATTAAAGATTGCTGTTAGTGCCAGATGTAGTACAAATATGCTTTAAAGAATTACAGACTAAAGAAGGACGACATGGCAGCTGAAAAAATTTTTTTGTCCTGTTTTATACTAAAAATGTACTGCTGTGTACTGCAGTATTATTTATACATATTGTAATTTTTTTTATTTTGTGAAAATGAAAATAAAATCAAAAGCCCTTCTCTCAATTTCCCATTTTCACTTTGAAACAAACAACCAAAAAAAATATTAACGTAATATACACAGACCATCAGTCTGTCTGACTGTCAGCAGAAGTGAATTATAGGTATGATGGTATTCTAATTTTGCATCTTACAAAGCATCAGTCCATTAGCTGAACATCTCGGGAAATCGTCTGAGCAGCGATTGTGCTTAGTAATTCATCAGAGAGCAGTGCATTATGGTAACACCTGGTGAGGTCACTGGTGTGGCACAGCAGGGCAAAGAGCACAGAGATATCACATGGCAACCCAGACGTGGATGATCAAATATTTTATGTCTCATGCTGTGATGAATTAGATTGTAAGGCAATATTAGATAAGTTGAGATCACTAAGTGCTTTTAAGACACACACAGATGTGACTGCGAGTTTACCTTTAATCTATTTATATAACAAAAACACTTTCAGAGTATTTTTTGGGGGAGACAAGAGATAACAAAAGTATATCAAATATACTTAAAAAGACTCATATCTTATCGACTTGTGAAACGGAATGCTGGACTCAGTTTATGCTGATGGTGATTAAAGAACTCTTTTCTTACCAGAATCAATTATTAAAAGCATTTTTATGGTCAGTGTGGTTAGTCTACTATGGCGAACTGTAGATATCAGCATGGATATGAGGAAGTGAATTATCCTGCTATCTTTGTACTGTAGCACTCTCCATTTCTCTTTCTTTTAAATCTCTTCCTTTCTTTTTTCATTTTTTATAAATTCTGCTCCAAAATTCTGCTCCTTCTCCCTTCTTACTTATACTTTACTGTTTTCTTCATTTAATTCCAAAGATTCTCTTCTTCAATTTTTACAAACTCCTCCTGCTTTGACATTTTCAGTGATGTGCATTCCTTTGAGTCCTTCTCCTCAGCAGCTCCTCTGCCTTTCTTCCTCACTTTATGAGAAACCTATCATCTCCCTTGTTCTTCAGTGTACATGTCCTTCATTTTCCCCTCCCCATTTCTTCCTGATTTTGCACTCCATTTTGTCCCTCCTCCCATTTTAAAATCTAATGCAGTTTTCTCTCTGGCTATTCGGTTCCACTTTTGGAAGCACAGTGCCGCCTAACAGAACCACACAAGTCTCAGAGCAAATGATGGGTTACCGCCTCAGTGCACAGAGGAAGGTGATCCTAATGATAAATGAAAAGGTCCTGTTTGTGTAATTGTATGTGTGTATGTGTGTTTTCTCAGTGGCTGAAACAAAACACCTAGTGCCTTACAAATGACCAACAAAGCACATTCGGGGAATTTTGTCTGTTTGATTAAGTACTGGGTGACCCAGATATAAAGGTCCTGTGGAGCGAAAGCAAGACTTAGTGAGATGCAATATGCTGCAGAAAGACATTCCAACAGAACAGTGCATAGCTTTCAGGAGAATGGCTGTGTAAATGTTTGCAGGGCAATCCAGCCCTTGGATGATCCATTAAATGTTAATATATAATCAAATCAATAGCTAACACCTGCCACTTTGTTGGCAATTACAATCTAATAGAATTTACTGATTGCACAACTTAACTTGCTTCAACAAACAAAAATTATATCATTTATTCACATTTTTTTGCATTGGTTCCATGTAAATGAAATGTTACAGTAACAGTTTGTTTTCCTACAACCATCATTATTTGATGATTCCTTGTTGGAATAAAAGTGAACTCCACAAAAAGGTTTGAGCCCAAGATTCTAACATTGTGAGGCAGCAGCATTAGCTACTAATCTATCTTGCCACACTCTGTTTATTCAAGTTAATTTAGTAGCATAGTCATTTCTTCCAGTCAGCGCTCAGCATCCTTGCGAGATTTTATAATGTAATCATGTTAATATTATATGTATTGGTCAGTAAATTCTAGTAGGTCCAATACTTCTGTTCATTTTCTGTAACACAGAGTACCCAGAGGAAACCTACAACGCAACAAGATACAGTATTCAGGCACAAAGGATCGAGATGGGACTCAAACGCGTTAACCATTATGCCACTTCATGCTTGTTTAAATTAACAGTGAAATCACATTTAGACGAGAAATGAAATATTTTTATATATAATATTACTATTACTACTATAATAAATGATAGTGCATAATCCCTTTTGTTTAAGCAGAGTACAAAGTATTGGATGGTCTAATGTCACCACTTCACAGCTCATAGGTTCCTGAATTGACCCTGAGCTCAGGTTACTCTCTGTGCATTGTTTTCTCATGTTCTCTGTGTCCACATGGGTTTCCCCTATATTCTCCGGTTTCATTCTACCTCCTAAACACATGCCAGTAGGTGGATTGGTTTCACTAAATTGCCTCTAGGTGTCAATGAGTGTGTAATACCCTGTGATGGTCTGGCATCTAATACAGGGTGTATTCTCGTCTCGCGCCCACCGTTCCCGGGATTGGCTCCAGCTGAACTGTGACACTGACCAGGATAAAACCATTACTAAGAAGAAGAATGAATAAGCGAACACTTATTTAAATTCGCTATCACAAGTTTGATGTTAGATAGAAAGGGGGCTTTAGGTGGGCTTTGATAAAGCTTGATATTAATGATGGTGATGATGATAGTTAATACTACGTCACAGAGAAATGCTTTTGTAATGTTGACATTTTTATTAGACCAACATTATGAGTACAAACATGAGTGATATTGAAAACTCTAGATATCAAATGAAGCAACTAGGACTCTACATATACAGTGAAAACGTATTGCCAGATGGCGTAAAATTTTTTTTTTAATGTTTTGTTCACATTTCCATGATGGAACCATTTCCATGTTGAGAACAAATAGTGACAAATAAATTGCTGAAGTTGTTCTCAGTCATTAAATAAGTAAGGCTCCTCCATGTTTCAGGCACTTTTGTAATGCTTGAGCACCAGTGGCTGTCTTTACAAATGGCTTTATGAAATGTTCTTTATCAAAGGCTTTATCAAATGTGCTAGAAAGTAGCCATTAGTCATATTTATGTCGTCTGACTTTAAATGATCTAAACACATTGCCATCAAATTCTCATGACTCTTTTCATGACCATTAGCATACTGAACATACAGCTGATGCATTTTCCTCTGTAATGTTTGTGAGCGCTACCAAAATAGAAATAGAAACATTTGTGATGATTGTCATATAATGACAACTGTTGCCATGACATCTTTGATATTTTGACTTCTGCAGCCTCGTTCATAACTGAGGTCCAATATGAAGCACCATCCATTATTCATTGTATTCAGGTCAAAGCATTTTGTTCTCATTAGTCGTAAACCACTTTGCTTCTGGCCAGTTGTCCACTACCAACTTCGATGTCCTCTACAGAAAGCTACATCCATCCGAACCTGAACTCCTCTCATGTTACAGTGTAAGAGGGGTTAAAATCTCACAGGGATCATCATCCGTCCTCCAGGATGAATCAATGTGCCCTTGCTGGCCTTGCCTTAGGCAGGCTGCAGTCCCTAGTGAGAAGAGCTTACAGATAAAATTAGCCGAGAGAGCTGGGCTGGCTACCCTTTCTAAACTGTCCTTGAAGCTCGAGTGGTGACCTTGAGCTTCAGCAGGAGCAGTAGAAGGAGAACGGCTTAAGTGACACACTCCTGTTGACACGGCAGTATTGTGTGGCTCATAGAGAAACTGAAGCAGCAACATTATCCTTCTGAACTCCTTCAAATTCTGCTGAAGCAGCTGTTTAGTGGCAATTAGTATTGCTGTGGTGCTTTATGTCCTTTTGCTCCATTGTCCTCATTGCAGTTAGCAGAGTATGAAGTGGATTTGAGGACCCAAATCAGAAGGCAAATGTTCAACATTAGCATGGTGCAGGGAAATGACAGTGCAGTGCAATGGGTACAGTACAACAGGAAGTGATGAATAAAATAGCTGGGAATTGTGAGTAAGGATGCATATTGCTTATACTGACTCCCTAGATCAGTCCTAGATCAATCATTTGATGTAACTGATTCCAGTGATATTAATTCACAACACTAAACCCTCTACACACACACACACACACACCCACACTTCCTTTGGTGATTTCTTTCTTTCTTTCTCATTTTTTTCACACAGTGGGTGGCTTTTGCATCTCTATTCTTTATCCTGGTGTCCATCACTACATTTTGCCTGGAGACTCATGAGGCCTTTAACCCCATCATCAACCGCACAGAGATTGAAATGGTGGACAATGAGACCGTGGTGCGTGTTTACCCAGAGACAGAGACCATGGTGCAGCTCACATACATCGAGGGGGTCTGTGTGATCTGGTTCACCTTTGAGTTTTTAATACGTGTAACTTGCTGCCCTGACAAACTCAAATTCATCAGAAATGCCCTTAACATCATTGATTTTGTGGCCATCCTGCCTTTCTACCTGGAAGTAGGACTGAGTGGCCTGTCCTCCAAAGCTGCAAAAGACGTGCTAGGGTTCCTGCGTGTCGTTCGCTTTGTCCGGATTCTGCGTATCTTTAAACTGACAAGGCACTTTGTTGGTCTGAGGGTGCTGGGACACACACTCCGTGCCAGTACCAATGAATTCATCCTCCTCATTATCTTCCTGGCTCTTGGTGTCCTCATATTTGCCACCATGATTTACTACGCGGAACGTATTGGAGCTAACCCTAATGATCCCCGTGCTAGTGAACACACACATTTCAAGAACATCCCCATTGGTTTCTGGTGGGCTGTGGTCACCATGACGACACTTGGCTATGGTGACATGTATCCTCAGACAACATCGGGCATGTTGGTGGGGGCGCTTTGTGCTCTGGCTGGTGTGCTGACCATCGCCATGCCTGTGCCTGTGATTGTCAACAACTTTGGCATGTATTATTCTTTGGCAATGGCGAAACAAAAACTACCAAAAAAAAAGAGCAAGCATATCCCAAGGGCACCTCAGCTGGGGTCCCCCAACTACTGTAAGTCAGCCATTAACTCGCCAAGACCCAGCACTCACAGTGATACCTGCCCTCTGGCCCAGGAAGAAGTCTCTGAGATTAGATACCAAGGTAGGACATCCAACAACATACCTGATTCACAACAACCAATGAGTACAGTGATAACTATTTAAGGAAAAAATGTATACATGTTTTTCGTTTCTTTAAATAATTGGAAAATGTTACACTTTTTGACATATTTCATATTTTTCTTTAGAAATAAATATATTTTGTAGACATTAGATAAATAAATCCTCGACAACTTTGCAAAAGCATCAACACTGTTTTTCAAGCTATTTGTTATCTAATGTATATATTGTGATACATATTCTATATAAAGGAAATGTTTTTTAAGTGTGAATCATTATGATCAGCCATGTCTTGGCCATTTACATGAATTTCAGACTTAGTATTTGGTTTGTCACCTTTTTTCTTTAATGACCCCTCGAGTCTGTAAAAAAAATTTTTTTAAATCAAATACATCAGTGTCATCTGAAATCCCGCTTCAATACAATAGATTAGGCATAAGGAAAATCTGGCCATTGTAAGCAATGAACATGCTCAATATCACACATTTAAATAGGGACCTTGAAATAGTGCTGAATCAGGAATATTAAATATTCCAGATATTAAGCATTACTTTTTTTGTTTTAAATATTCTAAAACCAAAATTGGAAAATCATCTACTTATTTTAATTGAAAACAAAAAAGAATCCCAGCTTTTTAGTGTGGTCACAGACATTTGCCCCACACTGTAGGATCTGAAATGATGTAACAATGAATACTCTCAGCTTTATTGTAGAGAAATGTAAGAATGCCAAAGAGTTTCATATGGATGACATTAAGCTTAATTTGACCATTCTAATTCTGTTGATGTTGTCTGTAAGCTGTAACTCATAGCGAATGCTATAAGTGTAATGAAAGATTTTCATGTCTATGTCAAGTGTCATTTCTGTCCTTGTTTGTAAATGCAGATTTCAAAGTGAATGGAGAACCGTCTAAAGCGGCCCTGGCCAATGAAGACTGTCCCCACATTGACCAGGCCGTATCACCTGAGGAAGTTTTCAGCCCTGTAGACCGTGAGAGACCCTGTTTCCTGCTCACCTCCTCAGATCGGGGCAATCACATAGGGGCAAGAGTCAGGAAGGGTACGTAACCCAGCCAGTCCCTTTTATCCGTGCCTAGATTAGTAAGAGTGCACAAGGTGCTTACTGTGAAACGGAGCAGCTGTCCATCAAGATGGCTTTTTCACTGCAGATAGATTAACTAGCTAGGCTCACAATGCAGTCTATGCCTCGGCTCTTCAGATCTTGCTCAGAGTATGGCAGTATGAGTTGTAGTAGTAACAGAAAGAACGTATTCTATTGGCACATTTCTCTTGCATTTCTCTTGATCTAATATGTTTGTGACATGGAAAAGGCAAGGCACAATTTATAATTTTTTATCTACCAGGGTTGAAATTTTAAACCTATTTCACTTCTTCCTCAAGCTGCGATCCAGGTCCTGGATTAGATTCAAAATCAGTTAAAAACTGCTTGTTAATATTATAATTCTATAAAATTACTTTTTTAATACATTTATTTAAATGTAATCAAATGAATTATAGGGACCTTAATAAATGTTCTTGCCTGGTAATTAGTCATGCATGCAGATTTACTATGCCAGGTGGGACTGGTGATGGTGAACCTCACAGAGGTCCAGCATGGGGTATGAGGCATGTGGTCACATGACAAGAACACAGCCAGTGCGAGGCTCTAAGGCTACATTCACATTATAGCCACATTACAGGCTCGTTGCTCAATTCTGATGTTTTGCTCAAATCTAGTCTTTCTGCTTTGATGGTTTATTTGTATATAGTCTGTTTTTTCATCTTTGTGTTGTAAAAAAGTTCTTATCCTGATTTCATGGCCACATAGGACATGGACTTTGTAAAAAGCAGCTTAAAACTTTCATTCATTCGTTCATCTTGAGTAGCCGCTTTATGCTGATTAGTGCTGCTGTGAATTCAGTCCCTGGAACGCTGGCCACAAGACAGGAATACACCAATGATGGGATGCCAGAATTATATCTAATTGGAAATAAAATGTTTTTTATTTCACAGCCCGGCATTTAGGCAAAACATCGGATTTGTGTCACTTAAACCCTGTAATGTGATGGTGATCTTAGCTTTTAGCCTCTAAGATAATTGAAACGAACTCCCGGCACAACCAAACCAGCATTACTCAAAGGTAAGGTGGCATAATGTTTCAATTATGAGTGTGTTATTTCATTCTGGAGAATCACATCACTCCAAAGATGTGACCGAAAGCTGACTCAGACGGCTTCCTGTTGCTCGAGCAGGATGACTGCAATTATATTGCACCTCATTTGATGCCAAGGTGAGATTGTTTTCACTGTGAAACACAGTCAGCTCTTATGTTAGGATCGAATTGGAGCAGACAGACGCTTGAACATTCCAGTGTAATCCACACAACAGCACACGGCTATTCACAACTGTGATTTTTTACCACATTCCAAATGACACAGACACACACACACAAGAGAACTATTTTGCTATGAATTTTCCTGCTGAACTTTAATAGGCTGATAGGTTGGCATGTAGTTTCATCAAGCTGATGTGTCTGGCTGTGTTCTTTGGTGTCTCTTTAAAGCTGTGTTGTTATGGTTAGCACTGTGATACCACCCCGTGCATGCAGTAGACAGTCTAATGCATAATGCATAACACGCATGGAAGATGATGCGGTTGACTTGGTGAATGGTCACTGTCAACTTGCTCACCATGAGTATAACTACCTGACGGGTCTAACACACTAATGCACCCCAGTTGCTTAAATGTGTTCTTAGTCATAAATATACCCATGAACACACACACACACACATGTCTGGAGTTTGAGACTGCACTTTGGTGTACTGAAAGCCCTTTCTCTCTTCAAATGAAGGTTATGAAAAGCCATGGAGCCATAGCAGCATGTCTGGAGGCGTGGCCTCAGTGTCGGCCCTCCCCTGCAGCCCGCCCTGTCTCATGCAGCAGGCCCACTCCCCCATCCCATCCATCCTGTAGCATGGACAAGCAAACTAACCAATCAGAGGCTCCACTCTGCAGCGCTGCGCTGAGACGCCCGCCCACACTGTGTACCATCCGTCTTGTCATCAGCCTTCAGTTCTTCAGTATCACTTCCCCAGCATTCACATCATCTTCTTCTTCTATTTCCTCTTCTTTTTTGTCTTCTTCTTCTGTCTTTTTCATCACTCTATTGGTTTTCCCATAGCAAACATCTACTGACATAGTGTTATTTTCCATACCGTAATCCATAGTCTTCTCCTTCGTCTCTTTCCTTTTCTTCCCACTTATCATGTCTTATCTCCTGTCCTCTTCCAGGCTCTGCATTATCATGCTTTCCCTTTCTCTATCTCAGCATCCCCTCTTTCCCAAGCTTCCTTTTCCCCTTTTCACTGTTTATAAAGCTGTGGTTTTTCATCAGGTGCTATTGGACACCATTTTGAAAAAAAAAGAGAAAAAGAAAAGACAATGGCGTTTTCATATAGTATTTCATAAAGCATTCGAAAAAAAAATAGCCATGGAATTAAAGCAGTTAGTAACACTAACCAACTATGACTTCAGTGATGCACACGTCACCAACATAAATCTATGACTGAAGAAAACTCATTTGCATTGCATGCCTTGCATGGGAAACTGAGAAAACAAATGTAAGTCTAATTAAATCATGTAAGGACAATATTTTGTTTGACATTGAACATCCAGAGCTTCTTTTACAAAATCTAATGCAGATACAGTATGTGATCATTTAACATGATAGAAATGACATGTAGCAAACAGGACGTTTCCTTTGCTGACATTTTTTTGCCTTTCCCCAAACCGTGAGCTTGTGTGCGTTTGAGCACACGCCATATTTCTAATAGTAGCAGTGGTCGCCTTGACCATCCAGTTTTCCTTCTTGGAGAAAAAAAAGACTAAAATGCAAATAGCGAAATATTGCACTTTAACTTTGATAAAGTCTTGAAAACAGCAGACTTATTCCACTTTACTCCAATCCAGCTATGGAAATTAGAATACATTTGAGTTTAGCGTATATTTTTTCAGAAATTCAGTTACATACTGTGGTATTTGGAGTAATTTGTTGTTCTCTGTAGCAAATCAATTAAAAAATGTATTGTGTAAGAATATGTGCACAAAACACAAACAAAACAACTACTATATATATACATATATATATATATATATATATATATATATATATATATATATATATATATATATATGTATATATATATATATATATATATATATATATATATATATATATGTATATATATATATATATATGTGTGTGTGTGTGTGTGTGTGTACTTTTGGAGTTATTTGGGGAAAGGTAAATGCATGCACTTTTATGCAAAATTATAAGTACCCTATGCGAATGACACTGTAAATAAAAACATTGCATGAAATAAATTTTGTATTGAATCCATGTTTGGACTCTGTTTTTATTTGACAGAACACACATACACATCACTGTCGTTGCCTGGCAACAAGCTCTGCACCTCCATTACAATGGTTTCTCTTTGACCTTTCACCTCTTGTCTTTTTGAATTGTTCCATGCTGGTGGTGTATGTACTAAATTCTGGAGAGTTGTAGCTGTAGTGCTAGTGCAAGAGATGTGTCATTGGACCCCATACGAGGTCAACAAGGTCAAAGAGGATGTGACCTTTTTTTCGGGGGTGTAACAAGAGAGAGAAAGCAGGAGCGGTGATGACTTTGCCCTGCTTCACACACTAGCATGACCCACAGCATTTCCTGAGAATGCGAGAAACTACTGCTGCTGTAATGTCTCGTCTAAATGTTCAGTTCATGCAGCATGTTCGGACCGAATGGACGTTCTTACCATAATATATGTCTGTGTGTATCGCCAGTGTGGTAAATGCTGATTTTTTTGCCCAAGCATGGTTGCAGTGCATGGTGGAAAAACTCATGACATTTCCCATGATTCTTTGGCAAAGCGTTTGGCATTTTCACTCGAGTCCATTTCCCTGCCTTGGTACGTCCTGCTGCGTCCGCTCGCATGCTTCGCTCCCCCTTGCCCTCCATCTGTCTTCTTTTTTTTCCGTCGTGCTCGTTTGGTGTATTAATATGATTTTTCCTTGTTGTTTGTTGTTGTTGTTTTCTCTTCTTTATGTGTTTTTTAGAAGCCAAGCGAGTGAGCCGAAGCAGACAACCAACAGAGTCAGTGTGTGTTATGAACCATGGTGTGCCAACCACTATGTGTGTCAACCATAAAGCCACCTCTCCCACCTGATAGTGCTGTAGCGTGTGTGTCTGTACGCATGTGGATGTAAGTGTGTGTGGATGTTGGACGAGTTCGTTGGCGTAAACTAGATCAGCATTATTTCTGAGTGACAGACATAAACTCAGCGTAGATGTAGCAAAGTAGCTCAGAGAAACTTGTCGTTCAGCCGTATGTACCTCTGTTCCGTGACTGATTATTGTGCTGTTGTATTGTGTAAAGTGCCTATTGTTTTGCGTTACTTGTGTGTGTGTGTGTGTGTATGTATGTATGTGTGCGTGTGTATGTCGGTGTTGTATATACTGCTTTTGTGTGCTGTTGCATCACAACTGACTAGCTAAGGTTTTTTTTTTTGCTGTTTTAATGTTGTGAAATGTAGCGCCGGTGCTTTTTAGGTGATTAGACACGTAGTCTGCAGTCATGCGCACGTAGGGGAGAAAAATAATAAAGCTGAGAAGCTGAGGGTTTTTTTTGTACTAACATAGCGATTATATCGTAAACGCATTTGCACTGTTTGCACCTGTTCACCTGTTTCTTTATCTAGAATAGATAACAGTTGGAAAGCTAGGCTTGTAACGCTCCATTGAAGTGAATAGAATAAATGAATTTGGCTGACAAAACCAGAGGACCAAACTTCACATTCTGAACAAATGTAAAGTCCCTTATGATGTCACCTAAGCTGATTTTTTAAAAAGAAAATCTTGAAGGATTTGGGGGTTTAATCCCTTCGATTCCATGCAGCTGTATTGTGTCTGGATTGTTCTCTCTTTAAGAATTACTTTTAGACTTTTTCAGCCGACAATCCAGCACAAAAAAAGTGATTCTGGTACACTGGTTTATCTGTAGCAATGTCAAAACATACAGGGTTTTTAACCGGCAGGTGCACATTAGAAAGGAAACAATACTGTGGCTTAGGTTTAGTCCGATATTTATTTTTCATATTTGTGGAAATGTACAGTAAGCCCAGTTCTTTGGGACCAACCTGAAACACTGCCAGTACACAACTTTGGCGATGTCGACGTCACACTGTAACAATATGCTGGACTATTTGTACACCCAACACCACAAGAGCACATGTACATGTCAATGATAATGTTTCAGAGTGCAAATGTTTAGTCGACATACTGCGTAGTGTGATTAGTGATTTAAAACACAAGATGTTGTTTTCATTGATGGTTTGATTTGTTGAAGCAAATTTGTGTCTTTTTCCTGAGGAAAAAAAATTACAATGGAAAAAAAAAACCTAAACGGTAATAAAAATATTAATAAAGTGTTTTGAGTGTGTCGTGTTTCTTAGACTTAAAAAATGTGGTATGAAAAAAGGAGCAGAATGCGTTTACTAAGTGTGCAATTAAATATGCAAAATTACCTGCGCATTACAAACAGCTTCTTTGTTTTTTTGGATGATTGCTGAGACCATTGCAGAGGTGTTCAGCTCAGAGTTATGTCTGAAATTGGTGTCTTTATGGGTTAGACACCATACACTATATGGCCAAAAGTTTGTGGACACCTGAAAATGACACCCATATGTCCTTGCTGAGCGTCTTGTACCAGATTTAGTCCCCTGTTTGAATCAGTCCTAGATGTTGGTGTGTGTCTGTAGGGATTTGTGTTCATTCAGCTTAAAGAGCATTAGTGAGATCAGACACTGATGTTGTGTGAGGGTACAGTCAGCGTTCCAGTTCATCCTAAAGTGTTCAGTGAGGTTGAGTCAGAGTCGGGGCTCTGTGCAAGACTCTCGAGTTCTTCCACCCCAACCTTTCCAAAACCATGTATTCATGGAGCTCGCTTTGTGCACAGGGGCATCGTCATGCAGGAACAGTGTTCGGGTCTCTTAATTCCATTGAAGTGAAATTGTAATGCTACAACATAGAGACATTGTATACAACTGTGTGATTCTAGTTTAGGGAAGAATCACACGAGAACAAGATGGTCAGGTGTCCCCATACTTTTGGCCATGTTGTACATAGAGTACATAGCAGTCATATTGAAGGAAGAAGTGAATGAGTCACATATAACAGCTGAGATTTTATTTGGGATGGAGTTATCATTTTAATACAGTGAATCATCACCAAGATGAATGTGTTCAATGTTCAATACCATGTGGAAAAACAACATGCCAAATATGTGACCTTTTTCAGTCCTTGTATTTTGGAAAATGAAGCCTACCTGAATTATAAACTATACACAGCTGTACACAGTTTTTTGTAAAACGTTGGTTGCCATGGTGATTTGTAATTCCTCCATATTATATTTCAAGTCTCACCCTTGCTTTAGACAGATACTGGAGATTTCTTCCAAGAACTACGGCTGCAGTCATAACAACTGTCCTGTGTTTATCGCAGAACTTTTATTCACAAACTGAACATCTTGTCGAACCACTTAGTAAATATTGACTTTACTTTTCTACAACAGTGTGCTGTAATGATTTATAATCTTGGTATACAGTGTGACTGGGTTGAGTTTCAGTCCTTTCAAGGATTTTTTCTTTATCACTATTGCTTATTAGGGATCACAAATCTACATTTAGATTTTTGTAAAATTGCATTGTGTGTGTTGTTAAAAGTGCTATACACATAAAACTGAAATGAATTTAACAGTAGCAGATTAAATACATAACCTAGCTTTACTACAGAGTTCATTTCTTCTCAAGGCAAAGACAAATTCAGGTGAATGTCAGGTATATTAAGGATTTTAAATTACATGTTTAATATAAATACAGAGATAATTAATCTGAAATCTTAAGATCAATACAAAAAGTATCATAGATAATCTATCTATTGAATGTTCAACTCCATTAAAAAAAATAAAACATAAAACTGGATGTATATATGACTGTTATAATTAACAGTCTTAGAATCATCAAGTACAAAATACATCAGCACTGCTAGATTGAAGAGATGACATCATTCCTGGATTCCTGAAGTGTTTCCTGGGAAAAGGCGACCTTGGGCTGCTGTAGACATATAAATCACAGTGGGATACAGTATGTGAATATGAGAAAATAATGGAGTTAACAGAATATGCTCAGTCATTTGAGTGTCGCCGCTCTACCAGTTCAGCAGACTGGGGGGTGGGGGGTGGGGGAGACTCAGACAGAGAGCTACAGCTGCAAATACATTAAGAGGTAAAAGCTACTCTACACCATAACAAGCTCATAACTGATTAGCTACTTCACTTGTTAAAAAAGCTTATAGATTCTGTGAAAGTTCAATAATAGCCTTTTATAGCAAAACAAATAGACAAACAAATGAAACAAAGAGGATCTAAAACCTTTTTAACTTCTGGTCAGCTTCCAGTGTCTTCACTGTTCTTCAAACAACAAAGGGCCAAGGAATGTCCTGCTCCACAGCCAATCAGGAGACCTTTGGCATTTTGGAGGTCGGGGATTGGCTGTGGTTGGATGACATCATAAAGAGAACCATCTCCACACATTCCATGCTCGTTCCAGCCCCATGAAAAAACCTGATTGCCTAAAAAGACAGATCACTTTAAATAATGTCCTACATAAAAAGTAAATCAGTGTTAAACTTTGATGCAAAGCTTCTATGCAGCATCCAAGGAGTTACGTACCCTTAAAGGTTTTGTTATTGGTTTCAAAATAAATAGCCTTTAAGGTTATTTTTTAGGCTCGAGCCATTAATCACTTAAACATGCTTTGAGGAACCCATAATTGTCCATGAGTGCAAGTAGTGAGCAGTTGTATCTAAACTCACATAACAGTTGAGTCAAATGCAATTAGGAGCATTTACATTTACATTTATATGTTTTGGCACACATCCTTATCCAGAGGAACTTACATTTTATTTCATTTTATACAACTAAGCAACTGAGGGGTAAGGGCCTTGCTCAAGGGCCCAGCAGTGGCAGTTTGGTGGACCTGGGATTTGAACTGTGCTAAAGTAAGATAATATACTGTATACTGTGTCATTATATATAAACACACTGTGCCTTGTGGTCGTGTGCGGTAGTTAAAGTCAGCTTAATGAGTAGCTTATCAATGTTAGGTAGCTAATACTGCCTGCTCAAGCTGTACCACAAGTGGTCAACTGTTTAAATACACAGATCAGCCATAGCATTATGACCACCTGCCTAATATTGTGTTGGTCCCCCTTTTGCTGCCAAAACAGCCCTGACCCATTGAGGCATGGACTCCACTAGATCCCTGAAAGTGTGCTGTGGTATCTGGCACCAAGATGTTAGCAGCAGATCCTTTAAGTCCTGTAAGTTGCTAGGTGGGGCCTCCATGGATCGGACTTGTTTGTCCAGCACATCCCACAGATGTTTAATTGGATTGAGATCTGGGGATTTTGGAGGCCAGGTCAACACCTCAAACTCATTGTTGTGCTCATCAAACCATTCCTGAACCATTTTTACTTTGTGGCACGGCGCATTTTTCTGCTGAAAGAGACTACAGCCATCAGGGAATACCGTTACCATGAAAGGGTGTACATGGTCTGCAAAACGTAATTCATCAGACCAGGCCACCTTCTTCCATTGCTCTGTGGTCCAGTTCTGATGTTCACGTGCCCATTGTTGGCACTTTCAGAGGTGCACAGGGGTCAGCATGGGCACCCTGACTGGTCTGCAACTATGCAGCCCCATGCGCAACAAACTGTGATGCACTGTGTATTCTAACACCTTTCAATCAGAACCAGCATTAACTTCAATTTGAGCAACAGTAGCTCGTCTGTTGGATTGGATCACACGGGCCAGCCTTCACTCCCCACATGCATCAATGAGCCTTGGCCGCCCATGACCTTGTCGCAGATTCACCACTGTTCCTTCCTTGGACCACTTTTAATACTGACCACATTCATCATTCATCTTCATACAAAAACTAACAAAACTCTGCTCACATTGTAACCCATCAAAAAGGCATGTCATGGAGATTAGAGCAGGAAGACACTAGTGCTACCTGCTGCACCTCTATACTGTGAGATTGGTGGGGTTTTTTTTAAAAAAGAGGAAAGACTGCTGTCTTTCAGCAGGCATGGTAAGCAGTACAAACATTTGTTCACAGCACCACCAATCAGCCGATCAGCTTTGCTGGACCAAGAGAACTGAAAGGATCTGTTTTTTATCCATGACTTCTTGATTAAATCAGTCTGGAATCCTGTTTAATTTTCAGGCTCTTGTCATAAGTAAGTCTGTTCAGTGTCAGAGCAAAAAAATAAAACAAAAAAACCCCAAAAAACAACCAACCAAACAAACAAACAAACACGCAAAAGTAGCTAAATTGCAACAAGCAATGTAATAACTACTAGCTATCTTGACCTAAAAAAACACATCAAATTTTAAAAATGAGCAGAAAAATACATACATACACTTATATAATTTACAAATTTGGACTCTCAGCTGATGGCTGCTAAAACTTCTGTAAGTCTGCAGTTGACTTGTCAGTCATGCTCATTACTTTTCAGTGACTGGTGAGTTCAGCCCCTTTGAAAGAACCTCCAATCATCTTACACACAAGATGTGCATCTGGTCAGGATCAAAATGCAATTACAAAGAACAAACTGTCCAATCAACAGTCAGATATTTTTAATGTGCAAAAAAACACCCCAGATACACTCCCATACTGACCAGTGTAGCTGTGCATCAAAGACACATTTAGGGACATTTTCAGTGAAAAAAAAAGCATAATATTGTGGGGATTTTAATAATACACTAGATTTATCATTAATAAATAATACACACTAGGCTCAACAGTCAGAAGCTGGTTCTGCAACCTCAAATGACCTGTGATCATGGTTTGCAACATTACGTTCCACAAACCCGTACAATCCGGTCAACAGATAGAAGAAGGAGGTAATTCATTGGGTCCGTTTAGCAAATGAGATACATACGAGATTCTTAGCAACACAGAAAACCTTTTACCCAATCACACAATCAGGTAATGCTTTGGTTAGAACCCGAATGTGAAGTATTTTACACATATAAATATGGAACTATGGCATATCTATAGTAAATGCTTGTAAATAATCTATATTAGGTATCTAGTACTCTAGTAAATAACTATAATGATCCTCCTGTAATCAAACTGCTACACATTAACACACTGTAGCTTACTGGACTCTGGGTTCATCCAGCTGGTGGGCGTGGTCAGGCTTGCGCCACCATGGAAACACGTGCAGTTGCAACACGTGCCATGGTAACACCGTTACATAACTGCCTCATTGCCGTGGCAACCTGAAGTGAGCTTGCTTATCTCAAGGGGAGACTAGTTTTTCTCAGATTTCTCACTCTCAGTGTTCACTTCACACCCCTCAAAAATGACACATTCCAAAACATGAAACCGCACAAAACCTAGCAGCTTATCATGAGATCATGTCTAACAACAAAGCCAGTGAAAAAACATCCCCATACAGCTTGTCATAAGGAATATGAATATGAATGGTAGTAGCAGCAATTACGTCTGAAAGGATTAAAAGCTCATTGGGAGAGCAAAACGTTTACCAAACAGAAAGACTAGAGCAAAATCCATTCAACACAGAGGCAGCATTCAGTCAGGGAAAGGAAGTGCACAGCAGTTGCCATAGCAACAAACGTAAAGACCATAAGGCACAATATACTAATCTTAAATAATAGGGCAAAAACATGTTCCTTTCTAAGTCAGAAGAGAGATCATTGTCACTTGACTGGCTTCTGAACTACCGTGTAATGAATTCACTTCACATTTCTACAAGTAAAATCATCTCTTCCTATCTGTATAAAACAAAATGGAGCCACAGACAACTTTCAGTAATGTCAAAAATATGAAACGTAGAAATATGGTACTGTGGCATCTAAAAAGCTAAAAACATCTTATAGAATTATGAACTCAAGGGGAAACCCTGAAGGCTTTAATTAAAAGTTAACAGTTGCATTGTCTACAAAATTTCTACAACCAATTACTGGTTTCCCAACAAGACAAGTTGGCAGATGGACATGGACACCACCTCCATGAAACAATAGTACAAAAGAAACCCTTTCTGGGAGCAATGCGAGGTGGGTGATGTGACAATAAATTTCATATCACAATAATGAAAACATTTATATGCTTAGTAAGTGAGTAACACACACACACAGGGCCCTGTGTGTCTTCTGTCTTTCTTTTCTGTCCTTAAGATAATATTGCCAATATTTGCATTAGCACATAAGTTCTATTCACTCCCCTCCATTTTACTATATAGACACTCAGTTTTATAAATAATATGTTAATTAATAACATTTTTCTCTTTCCTGTAACACTTTGGCAATTCTCTACATCGATACAGTCATGACAATGAAGCTTGGTGAATTGAACTGAAATGACAATGTTATCACTGTTCGTATATATATGCACATCACCTGTTCCAGCTACTGCCCTCGGGTAGAAGGTACAGGTCCATACGCTCTAGAACCACCAGACTGTCCCACAGCCTTTTTCCAACGGCTGTGAGGCTGCTGAACGAGCAATCACCCCCCTCCCTGCCCCCACCTATCATTATATACCACACATCACTATGACAATAACTGTGAACTGGACTTTGCATTGCTGCAGTACACATAATAAACACAATTTCTTGGTTTGACCCTTTCCCCCATATTCTATTTTTTTGACATAACCGTTAAGAGTACTGCACTGCTGCACTATGGTTGCACTTTATTATATGCCTAGAAAGATGATGCTTTAATGATATCTTGTTGTTATTTATACTCTGTTATTTATGACAATGACAATAAAGTGAATTGATTGATTGATATGAATCATGGCAGAAGAAAAATGACCAGCAAAACTGCAGTGTTGCATAAAAACACTTGATTAAATATTTGCTTAATTAATTTAGATTATTAAATAAGTAAAATGCACTAATTATTTACTTTCAATTTTATTCACATTTTTTGTAATGTTAAATTAACACTGAACTTTAGAAAAACATTTTAAAATTCTGTCCAAAAAAACCCAACAACAAACAAACAAACAAGAAAAGTAACCTTTTATCATTTTAAATCTTTAACATGAAACTGTTATAAAAGGTTATAAAAAGACACTGCAATACCTACAAAATCTCTGTATAGTGTCAAACTGCCCAGTTCTAAGAGCAACCCACAACAACCAGCTCCTAAACTTGTGCTCTGTGTGTTGGGATCAAACATGTTCACCGTTAACATGATAATATGGAGTAATATTGTGGTAGAGCATTGACGCTGCTTTGGATGTGTTTTGTGGTTGAAGGTGTAGGAGGTCTTCTGAAGACTGATGGAAGACCAGGACACTCTAGCTAAAAATCTGCTTGCCACTGTGCTTACAGACAGGGAGTGAGTCACAAGCAGTGTGACTGTAGCTCAATAAGTAAGAGGTCTTTTTTCATGAGAAAAGTGCAATTTATGGCCAATATTCCAAAACAGCAAGACAGACACTGCTCTCTGGGTAATAAAGCTGGATTTTGTATTTTTTCTGTCAGCCCTGGGCTTATGTTAGCTCATGTATAGAGACAAAGGCAGTGACAGTGTCCTCTGAAGTGCCTTCAGTAACAGGAGGTAGACACTGGCTAGAACTACAGTTTAAAAAAAATGAAAAAGGCTATAATTTTTAATGTATGCTAACGTACAAAGGATAATAAAAAATAAATAAAGAGATTTGACCTAGGGCATATACTTTCTAATATCTACATTCAGACAATATATAATGTCCTGTACATTAAAGACTACATTCACTCAGAATACTTTCTCGAAACCTCTTTAAAAGCTCATATTGAGTCTGGTACTGGCTACTTAACTATACCTCTTTATTTATCCCTAAGGTAATGACAGGAAATCCAGACATTGAACTCTCAGAGTCTGAAAGCAGTGGATAAAGCCTACAGTATGCCATTATGCTGCATTCAACTGAAGGATATAACTGAATTCCTGATCTCTGACCAAAAAAAAGCCCCTTAACTAGGAATTTTTACTCAAGAAAGATGTCAAATTTAAATGAGTTATTCTTTATATCCAAGTTTCTTTGAATGAAACACACAAGCCTACTGGAGTAGCTGTAAATCTATAACACTGACTTATACAGTTTAATACTTCCAGGAGGAAAATATACTCATCACAGTTAGAGGATTACCTTGTTGCCAATAAACAACAAACAGAGTGGTATCCATGTTTTTGCCCAGTGCTTGAAAGCATGGCGCTTTAAATTCTTACTTCCTTCATGCCTCAATCACATCACTGCCCTCAGTGCTAATTTGCTTGTGCTAATAATCAGACATTAGTAAATTGGAATATACCACTGACTATTCATAATTCAAGGAAGAGACAGTGTTTCATTTTAACATTAACATTATGATGTAACAAGAATCGACAAACCAAAACATCAACGAAAGATGAACACATGACAACAAATAGTGTACTCACCTACGATGGCAAGGTTGTGCTCTGAGCCACATGCAATCTGTAACCAGAGAAAATAAACTATTAAAAAACTTGAAGTGTAGATTCAGGCTACACTCACTGAGCACTTTATTAGGAACAGTCATGCAATTATCTAATTAGCCAATCATACAGTGCATACAGCAGAGCAGTGCATAAAATCATGCAGACACAGGTCAAGGGCATCAGGTAACATCAATCATCAGAATGAAGAAAATTTGTGATATCTGTGACTTTGACCATGGCATGATGAGCTACGGAGCCATGGATTTTCACACAAAATAACCTCTAGAGTTTACTAAGGTAAAAACACAGAGTGAGCCACAGTTCTTCTGTGAGTGGAAACAGCTTGTTGATAAGTGAGATCAGAGCAAAATGGCCAGATTGATTTGACTTCCCTGGACAGATAAAGTAACTCAAATAGTCACTATTTACAACTGTGATGAGTATAAATGAACCTCAGCATGCAGAAAACATCAAATCCTGGAACTGTGGATGAGCTACAATAGCAGAAGACCACACTCCTGTCAGTAATATTTAAAACTTAATATTTTTATTCCCACTTTTTAAAAATGAAACTTTGTTGGTTTGGAGTCTTTAAACCCATTATTCTGAATTTGGATAAAAGCAGGAGAAGCTCTGTCCTGAAACCTGCTTTCTTACATTAGTTACAAAACAGACTGTCCTTCAGCCAAGCACACAGCTTTACACAGCACAACAGAAAAAAATCACTGTGTGTGTCTGTGTGTAAACAATCCCTGGACACTGAATAGAACACTCATAACAACTGTGTGAACAAGCTGAACACTGGATCTGCCAACCTTGAGCAATTTACTTCCTTCTCTCAGCACCTGTTGAGTATTAAATTCTTTATTCTACAGCCATTAGGTTCACTATAATCATTAAATCGTTTATAATAGTTAATGTTTTTTTACCCTCCAAGGTTTGTTACCCATCGCTCTAACTTTGTCAAAGTTTGCTAAAAGCAAAGCAAAGACTTTAGCATCTTGAATTAATATAATCAGTGTCTTCTTTGTGTCAAATGAGACCAACAGTTAATTTGGTCACAAATGATACGTGTGTTTGTATAAATAATAATTCATAGAAGAACCTTCTCCAATATGTCATGTATGACATATGTATGATCGACTATGATGTGGTGATGTTTAGCTTAAAATGGCACAACAACTTTGTTAGGATAGAAAACATAAATGGAGTCTACTAGTTTAAATTGTAGTAAAAACTGATGCCCAATTAGATTAGAACCCCACAGAAACTAACGGTTTAAAGACACTACTTTCTGAAATTCTGTACCCTAATTATTTGCCCCACATCTAAATTAATAAATAAATAAAAACCTGTGGTATGATCTAAAGCATAGATTCCACATGCAGGTCCTGTGACATAATAATATATTCTTTAAGAAGGCATTTCTGTAGGACTTTATGCTATTGTTTAATTTCTTCCACTTATCAAGATGAAAAAACAAGAGGAGTGATCTATCTATCTATCTGTCTGTCTGTCTGTCTGTCTGTCTGTAATACTGATGTCTTTTCCATATGTGTGATTCTTTCTATTACTTTACCCTTCATACTTTGAGTAAGGGTAACTTAATTAAATTAATGTATCCAGCTACTTATGCTCACAGTATTAAAGTGTGAGAAAACATCATACACTGATTTTCTTAACAACACTAAATAAATGCACCAAAGAACCAAAGAATGTGAGCAAACATTGACTAAAGAGAAGCAATTAAGCAATTAAAGCTAAACACTCTGAAGATAAACTAACATACATGCTAACTACTAGCTGTTATGATATAAATTGGCCAAACACAAAAGGACCCATTCTTTAAAGCTAAGCAGTTTTGCTAGTGAAAGTTGGCCAGGAACATCATCATTGTGGAATTCTAGGTCTTCTCTCAGCAGTTCAGCCCTGAAGATATCAAGCACCTACTTATTTATAGATTTAGGAGATACTGTTGCTCATTTGGGTTAAGGCTAGAAGATTTAGGTTAGGGTGTAGTATATGTGTAGTGGCTGTGTAGAAGTTAAGACACTGTAAAGTAAAGTGAAAAGGAGGAAACTTTAAGAATGTAAAGAGTTCATTCTGACTGCAGAACAGGGAACACTGCGGATATTTTCAGAGCCGAGATGTGATTATAACAGTGATTACAAGACTCCATGTCTTGACCACCTTAAATTTTTTATTCCAGAGATCCAGAATTTAGGACTACTGTAACATTCTAACATTGTTAGTAACTTGTGTCTGTGTAATATAAGTGACTACATTCAAATAAATATTCTCTTCTTTACACAAATTGTTTTAAAAATATTTTTGTATTTGGTTTGTCTACATTTTTTTGCTTTAATGACAGTCTGCACTCAAGCTGTTGGACTACAAAAACTTATGAACCATTTTAGATCATATCTGTCAGTGTTGTCTGAACGCATGCTTCAATAGACAAGATTAGACATCTGACCTTTTGCACAAAGCAGAGAAGATTCTCTATATAACACATCTGCTTACGTTTAAATTGGGACCTAGTCGTTGTACATTTTAAACATTCCAGATACTGAACATTTACTTTCTTTGTTTTAAATATTTCAGAATTATAAAACTTTCTGTTTATTAAAGGAACAATACACGATTATAAATCCCAGATTTTCGATGTGGTCAAGGTGGGTAAAGCGAGATATTTTAGTAGTGCTTATAGTATTATAACAAAATAATCTTACAGCATTTCAGCTATATAAGGTCCTTGACTTAATACTCAATAAAAACTCAAGATATTCTTTGGTGAGACATTTCGGAAGACATTTTTTAAATACATATTTTCTGAGAAAAAGCAGTGTCTAGTGTAAAGAGCATAATAGTATTTTAATATATGTTTGACAGTAATTTTTCAGTGTTTAGTAGGAAGCATGTGTATGTCTTGAGTGTTCAATATGGTATCTTGTGTATATGGTCTGATTGCATCTGGATTCAAAAGAGAAGTTGATGAATTGCCTTTCATTTATAGCAGTGTTAAAAAACAGACTGAACCAGGTTTTGGACATCATTAGGTAGGCTGACTGCATTTACTGCAGCGTTTTTTAAACTGGATTTTTACACAATATGACCTTTGAAGGATGATCACCATTGGGTTTAAAAGACAGTGGATTTTGCAACTCACTGAATCCATTGTTTCTTTCTTTCTCATACTAAATTAACTACGAACATCCTTCTAATCCGGTAATAAAAACATTCAACAATAAAAACATCTGCCGAATAGATATACATTAATGCAAATGTTTAGATGCAGATTTAAGCCACCGCCCAGATGCAGTAAATTGTCTTTCCTTTGGATGCCCTTGCTGGAGAGTTATGGATGAGATTTTACATAAAGCCCTAGGCAAGGACTTTCAGACAAAATACATTAAGAATGGAAACTTCACATTTCAGCACTGTGCTCGCTCACTGACTTCACATGCGTCCTTAGGGCCGTTTGTGCACTCCCCTGTTCCTTTGCCTTTCACTTTCATTAAGAATAGCACACTTTGCAGCATGTTACAGCACGTTCTGCCCTTCACTGTCCCCTTTCTCCATGGCACAGAGTGCTCAAGAAGATATCACTAAACAACACAATGTGGAATCAGCAGCTTTTGAGACTTAAATATACTAAGTGATAAAACCAGACACCTTCAGCCAAAAAAAAGATGTGGCGGACAAATGAAGTCAGTTCGGGACAGCTGCCCGAATCTCTGAGCAAGAAGGGAATGCTGAACTACAGTGACAGGATATGGACAGATCCATCTCTGAAATCTCACCAGGAATAAATGTAGCATGGCACATGACATGCCAGTCTGTAACTCGCACTGTCTTGCTTCTTTGCCTTATTACACTCTGTACTTTCTCCTTCTCTTGCCCCCCCCCCCCCCCCCCCCCCTCTGTCTCACTCACACACACACACACACACACGTACCCTCAAATCCACTTTTCCACTGAAGCTTCTATTCACATTCAAGGTCTAAAACTGACATAGTTTAAATAAATTATGGTTTAAACACACACACTCTTACTTAAACCAACAGTCAGTAAATAGTGTCAGTGTCTATAAAGATTCTGTTCCTGAGAAGAGTAAAAGAAAAAAGTGTGAGTGTTGTGTGTCAGATTAAGCACCTTTAAGCCACCCTTTCTCTTTACATTTATTTATAAGAACTGAGATTCAAACTTTTCAACCTAATATTTTTCAGTTTACACACACACACACACACACACACACACAGAAATGCTGCATCTCCAAGGTTAGTGGTGACCTTCATTGACTGTGAAGGCACTGTCTCTGGGCAGGATGTGAGAAACAATGAAAATATTCACAGTGACGTCTCCACCTGCTGGCTCTGTTCGCACACTACATCTTACAACCAAATAAAATGCCCTTTAAACTTAACCAGAGAATAATGAAGAACAATTTTAGTAGTTTGTTTATATTCTGGAATAGAAGTATTTAAATAGCATAAAAACTTCCCTTTAACACCAGTCAGAAACTCTTACCTGCGTGGCCCCATGAAGCATCCTGACCTCAGAAGGAAGACTTGATTCTTTACAGTCACTGACTGTCACTTGCCTCCCAAGCTGTCCATAACTGGCTCTTCCCCATGTAAGGACTCTCCCACTCTCTAAAAAGTTTCACATAGGGTGGGGATAAAATGAAATGTTCACAATTTGATGACTGTACAAGCCTTTTCAAATATCCACTGGTATAGCATTACACAACGTTCACACAAACAGTGACTCACAGTGACAAAGCGACCAGAGATTATTTATGTTCAACAGATATCTTCCAAAAAAATGAGAGAAAAGTAACCATTGGCGAATAGATGTGGAGTGTCCAGTGATGTTAAAAGTTAAGAAAAGTCTAATTTTATGGAAATATGGGGCAACTTGCTGCAGCGACTACGAATGGGAGTGAAGACAATGGAGACAACAGCACATACTGCATCTCCTTCATGTCATATGATATAATATAAACTTTTAATTTTGATATAATTTAAGATACAGACGCTCTGCGCTCTGACCCCAACTTCCTCAGCTGGGATATGCAAAGAAAAGAATTCCACTGTGCTGTAATTTATATGTAGCAATAATAAAGGCTTCATGCCCTCAGTTCTTCTCTCTCTAGAGATTTTTTTTTAGTTCTAATAAAATTGATTTGTTGTCAAAAGTGGAAAGCTAGTTGCACTATCCACTGATAAAAGTTACTATGCAACCAACTGGAGACTTCATAATACAGTGACTGGTTACTTGCGGTGATAAAATCACGTGCGAATGTAGATTTAGAACAACTCTGCTTACTCTTTTTATTGGAACCCTTGTGCACTAACCTGTACATTAACCCCCTCTATCTATAAGAGCCTTATACAACACTGAAGGAGATACAGACACTGGCTGAAAAAGGAGAACTAGTACAGACCTCAACAATATCATCAGCTTTGAAACCTGGAGTTGGTGATAGATGGCATGGGGAAAAATCTGAACAATTTTAGATAAAGAAAAAATTGAGACAGTTGGTCCAAAAGTAAAGTATTATGTTACTAAATACAGCCCAGAACCCAGGAAACACCATTTCTACCATCAAGGATGATGGTGGTAGCATCAGACTCAAGGGTTGCTATTTATCAGGAACAAATGGAAAGCTTGGTGCCATTAGGGCATCAAAAAACAAACAAATTCTTCTAGGATAACAGGATAACGATATCTTTGCAGAATTTCAGTCAGGTTTCAGGCCCCATTATAGCACAGAAACTGCGCTAATCTAAATCACAAATGACTTGTTTTTAGCTTCGGACCTAGGCTTCATCTCAATATTGGTTTTACTTGATCTAAGTGCTGCATTCGACACTATAGATCATGATGTTCTCCTAGATCGCTTACAAAATTACAAGCATTAAAATAGTTTAGACCCTACCTGTCTGAACGATACCATTTTGTAGATTTAAATGGAGAACTATCCAGTGTAATGCCAGTGAAATACGGGGTCCCACACGGATCAGTTTAGCACCTCGGCTTTTCTCAATATACATTCTTCCCTTGGGTAATATCATTAGAAGACATAGGATTAGTTTCCATTGTTATGCTGATTACCCAGTTGTATCTCTCATCACAACCAGATGAAATATCTAAATTAGCTAAGTGTGTTAAAGATATAAAAGACTGGACCTATGAATTTCTATTATCAAATCCTGATAAGACAGAGATATTAATTATTGGTCGAAAAAAAACAAGTAGACAGAACCTCATACAATTCAACCTGCATTTAGAAGGATGTACTATTAATACTAGCTCAACAATTAAAGACCTGGGTATAATATTAGACAGCAGCTTGTCCTTTGAAAATCATATCTCCAATATTACAAAAACAGCATTTTTCACTTTAGAAATATTGCCAAGCTAAGAAACATCTTATCTATATCTGATGAAGAAAAGCTGATTCATGCATTCATGATCTGCAGACTGGACTATTGTAATGCATTACTAGGTGGCTGTTCTGCATCCTCAATAAACAAGCTACAATTAGTCCAGAACGCAGGTGCCAGAGCTCTTACCAGGTCAAGAAAATATGAACATCTAACCCCAATCCCTGCAATGGCTACCTGTTAAATTTAGAATTGATTACAAACTATAGCTACTTACGTAAAGAGGCTCTAAATGGTTTAGCTCCCATGTATCTAGCCAGTCTTCTAACGCACTACAATCCATCACGTTCCTTGAGATCACAAAACTCCAGATTTCTGGTAGTTCCCAGAACAGCAAAGTCCACTAAAGTGGGTAGAGCGTTTTCGTATTTAGCTCCTAAACTTTGGAATAGTCTTCCTGATAGTGTTCGGGGCTCAGACACAGTTTCCCAGTTTAAATGTAAATTAAAGTCATATCTCTTTAGCCAGGCATACACATAATATATCCCATAATCTGATCAACACATTCATCTGATCAACACATTCATTCACATGCACATTATCATCTAGTGCTGGCTAATTTTATGAACAGCAGCTACACTAATTCCTTTCCACTCATTTCTCTTTTTCTACCCATCCCGAGTGCCAGCTCCATTTGTGTTCTGCTTCAGGTAGATTTCGGACCTTCAGTGAGAAGAGGCCAACCCTGCGAGTATTCCGAGGCATCCAGAGATGGACCAGCTCCAGTTGGATTCTGATTCATGAATATTTTGGGCAGTCAAAGAGAAGATGCCGACCCCATGTGGACTTTGAGGACAACAACCTCCTAATCAATACACAAAATGTCATTCTACATATGCTGGATCTACATCACGCAACTCCAACTGACTGTTTATGACTACAAAAAGGACATTATTCATAATCGCACTCTCCAGTGTTTATAACAATTTATAATCACACACTCCGATGTCACCCAAAATGAGGATGGGTTCTCTTTTGAGTCTGGTTCCTCTCAAGGTTTCTTCCTCTTACCATCTAAAGGAGTTTTTCCTTGCCACAGTTGACTCAGGCTTGCTCACTAGGGATGATTTTGTCTAAAATTAATGTTGGACTTTTGTACTATGTTTCTTATGTTCTGTAAAGCTGCTATAACACTGATTATCTCCATGTCATGGCACCTGTTAGTGGGTGGGATATATTAGGCAGCAAATGAACATTTTGTCCTCAAAGTTGATGTGTTAGAAGCAGGAAAACTGGATAACCGTAAGGATTTGAGCGAGTTTGACGAAGGGCCAAATTGTAATGGCTAGGTGACTGGATCAGAACATCTCCAAAACTGCAGCTCTTGTGGGGTGTTCCCGGTCTGCAGTGGTCAGTATCTATCAAAAGTATCTTTTAAATCCTGTAAGTCCTTTAAGTCCTGTAAGTATCCTTTAAGTGCTGTAAGTTGTGAGGTGGGACTTCCATGGGCCCTTAGAGTTCTATGGACCCACTAAAAGGATCTGCTGCAAACATCTTGGTGTCAGATACCACAGCACATGTTCACGGATCTAGTGGAGTCCATGCCTCAACAGGTCAAAGCTGTTTTGGCAGCAAAAGGGGGACCAACACAATATTAGGCAGGTGGTCATAATGTTATGCCTGATCATTATATATCCCAACATGACAATATTAAATTACAGGGTAAAAGGGTACAGGGTTTTTTTTCTGTAATCGCCAAGTCAAAATCTAGACTTAAATCCAATAGAAAATCTGTGGTAGGACCTGAAAATCGCTATGCACCATCATCCATGTAATTTGGGAAAGCTAGAGAAAATGTGGGTTGTGCAAAGCTCATTGATGCTTATAGATGTAAGATAACACTTAGTTGTAACTGCTGCAGAAGGAAAATGAACATGAAATGAAGTTTTAACTGTAAAGACTTATCACTTAAGTTTTAGAAACACTTTAAAAATGAGAGGAAAAATATTCCAGGGTAATATACTTACATTTGATGTTGAAAGACAGCAAAAAGAGAAATCATCACAAGGAGTGTTTTATAAATCTTGCAGCATATTTTACACATAGCAATGATGTTTTTTGATAATCCTATATCTCACTATACCACCATACTAGGAATTCATTAATGAGCTGTTTATTTCTATAACCAGAGACTCTAAATCAACAATTTCAAAATAATACACTGTGTGTTATTACAGAATTAACATTTGTACCTGTTTGGGCGATAAGGTGTGTCCAGCCACTGTGAATAGCTGCGACTCTTTCTCCATTTAATAGTGACGAGTCTAAAGCTGTAGGCAGAGGTAGGAAGGTCTCTTTTCCACACAGTTGGCCATGTTTATTACTTCCCCACAGGAACACCTCCCCGGATACTAGACAAACAACAACAAATGAATTTTTCAAAATCCAAACATTTATGTAAGTATAACCTATTCCCACACCAAAAGGTTAGCTAGAGAATTGCTGCTATTGCTGGGGGGGATGTGGTAGCTTTGTGGTTAAGGTGTTGGACTACTGATCACAAGGTTGTGAGTTAAAATCCCAGGTCCACCAAGCTGCAACTACTGGGCCCCTGAACAAGGCTCAGTTGTATATAAAATGAGATGAAAATGTAAGTTGCCCTGGATAAGGGTGTCTGCTAAATGCCAGAAATGTAAATGTAAATTGCTGGTTAAATTATTGCGGTAAACATACAGCCTGCTGCAATGACAATAGAAATCTCACTGATCTTACTACAGGAGGTCACATGACCTATGCATGGTCAGGACTACAGACAAAACATTCTGAAGGGAGGTCTCGATATCTCTATGGCCTGGTTTAAATATGAACATCGATCAAATTAAGAAGACTGTTATTGATCATGAGTGACCTCACCGGTCAAACAGGCACAGTGCGCAGAGCCTGCAGATACACTCTTGGCAGATACATGGTCTAGCCCTACAGGTGAAGAAGCAAGGTTTAAATGTAAGAGTTATTGTTTCCTGTACAATCACCATAACTATAGGGCATTTTGATGAAAGTGATAAAGTCTACCTGTGACCAAGCAGGGCTCCTTGGAGCTGAAGTGGTTTGGGACAGGCTGAGGATTCAGTGCTCGTTTTGCTTGACTTAACAGGCCTGTACCCCACTGATACACACCACCTGAACCTTCACATAAACAGATATAAACACAGTGGAGTGTGGAGGGAGTGAAGGAGTGAGGCAAGGAGGAAAGAAAACACAGAGCTTGTCATACATGTACCTGTCACTGCGAGCGCATGTCTAAGCCCTGCTGATACACTGATCACAGGTTCCTTTAAAGACTAACAAGAAAGAGAAGATACACAAAAGAACCTTTTTAATGAAGACATTTTGGACTTCTGTTACATACAAACACCAAACATACTTGAATCTAACATTTTCTACAGCATGCAAACCCCATGTATAGAGAAAAACACACATTCTGACCGTGATTAGAGGCTGGGCAGCATATTGTGTCTGCGGAGAGACGCCTAGCTGACCAAAAGCATTGGAGCCACATGTCAAGACTTGTCCATCATCTACCAGATGAAGCACAATTGTATTGTTGGAATTCATTGTAAAAATTTGTGATACTTTGTGATAACAGATGTAACCTGATCTACAGATACCAAGTATCTGTTGATACACAGAGCCCTGTTATTGATATTGTGTGCTTGTATGACACAAATCTTCCTTTTTTGAAATTTACCATTGTAAAAAATTGCAGTAAATTGAAATGTAATTGTCCAGAACTGAGAGTGTAAAGAAAACAGGAAAAGAGCACTTCCACTATTTCAGGATCAAGGAGAATTAAAGTGAAGGTGTAAGTAATATTATAAGCTGTGAAGTCAGGAACTGCTTGCTCGCATCTCAAAAACTCAGCTACATGGTGGATGCACAGTAAAAATCTAACTGTATATTTTTCATATGCATATCAATTGTCTAATGTCCATATGGCCAACAATTTACACTATGCAAAGTGCAGCACATTTAATAATAATAATAAAAAAATATTTAATCACCATCACCATTGCTTGTAAAGTGTTTGACACTTTTTGTCCATCCTTCAATCATCTTTCAAGTTGACATTTTTCAGCACCATCCATAATAAATATAGTTAATTAATGTTAAATATACTGACACCTGTCAAACCTAGGATAAGTTAAACCTGCACTGATAGATTTTATGTCATGAAAATACTATTAGCCTGTTATATTACACAAGCCTACCTAAAATTAAAAAAAAAAGAAAAAGTAAATTCAAAGCTTTTAAAGCCCGTGTTAAAGATGTGTCATGTTATCAGTTTGTAGGTTACATCACCTGTAAGAATGATGGTAAAGTCCCAGCCACATGACACTTGCTGGACAGTCCTGCTGCCAGGCAACTGGCAAAGCTGAAAGGTCATGACCTCTGATACGTGGCCGAGTCCTAGCTGGCCTTTGTGATTCTGTCCACATACCAGCAGCTCCCCAGACTCTGCAGGAGAGAACAATATGTTGTCATTTTTGCACTAAAGAGCCTTTAGACAGGTGACCATATAAACCCAAAACAACTAAGCAGAACTGCCAGCTCTAGCAACATATTTAAGTTTTAATCTAGGTTTGGGAATTTTATAGACAAATGTAATACTCTGATTAAATTTTTGCTCTGTACCTGCTACAGTTCTCTGGCTGTCACAACCCATGCTGGTTATATGAGTCACACATGCACAAGCCCAATATGCAACAACACACTTATTTAGAAAAAGATTTAACTACATTCTAGAGTATTGGGTTTTAATGTATTCTAAGAATCAGCTACAGTAAAGGGAGAAAGATATAGGAAATAAAATATACATAAAGATTTATAAATCTGGAAATTTATATAGCAGGATTTTTCCTTTTGCACAAAATTAAATAGAGTTATACTGTACTTTTTTCATAAAAAGGAATTTCACTCACCAGTGATGAGCGCTGAATGTCCACCTCCACCTGTGATGGCCTGTAATGTTTTTGCATCCTGTCCATATTCTGCACGCTGTGGCTTCACCTGATCTTCAGCATTCTTTAGCCCCAGCTGCCCAAAACTGTTAGCACCCTGACAAACACCACAACACCAGAGGAAAGTGAGCAGAACTTAGACAGGATTTTTGTTAGTTTTCCAGATTAAGACATTAAAATGAAACATACCAACCTAATATCAAAACTCATATACATTCATTTCAATTGCAATATTCAGCAGTATTAAAAATAATGTTGGTAAATTGTTGTTTATTGTGTTTGACTTGATCCTGGGATCAGTTTGATCAGGGACACCATAATGGATGTTTGTGCGGTTTGGTTAATTGCAACAAGTATATGAACATGGTGTATAATGTGTTGCATGACCTATGCCTGGAAATTTCCCACCAATTATGATGTAACCCCAACTAACAGTTATTAATAGTGCATATAGTATTAATGATTCTCCTATAAGTGCCTAAACACATTGAAAGGAATTGGGTCTAAAGGCACCATTGGAAAAAAAAATATTCAGAAAAAAAGAGGGGGCCCTGAATCTGTCCTGAGACATTTTGGAAAAGGCTTTGAATACAAATCATTTCAGGCCCAAGAGTGACATCTAGTGCAATATAAAAGATCATATTTATTACACAATACATAAACTACATACATGTAACACACTACAGTGGAAAAAAAATAATGCAACTTCTCATCTGCTTATAATTCTTATGCTCTCCTATGTCTATAGACGACTGCTCAGACGCTACACATCTCACATCCACTCAGCTACTAGCTGTTTTAATACATTTAGCATTTTTCCTCTGAAGGTGTTTCCATCAAAAGAACTGTTGCTCACTTGATGTGTTTTTTTCTTCTTCTCTCACCCCATACTGTGTAAACCCTAGAGACTGCTGTGTGTGAAATTCCCTAGAGATCAGCAGTTTCTGAAATACTCAAACCAGCCCATCTGGCATCAATAACCATGCTGTGGATAAAGGCATAGATTTCACACTTTTTTCCCTGTTTTGATGTGAACATTAGCTGAAGCTCTTAATCTGTATTTGCATGATTTTATACATTGTGCTGCAGACAGATGATTGTCTGATTGGATTAATGTGCAGTAGTTTAGGTGTTCCTATTAAAGTGCTCAAAGTGTATATATGTATTTTTCTTCTCCTTCCCCCTTATCTTCTTATGTTTATATTTTGTATAGGACAGCTGTGGGATTTTAATGTATGATCCAATCAAGTTTCTGACATTTTGTTCACATGACAAATAAACTACTACTTTCTGAGTTCTCGACTTTTCATTGAACTCATCATGCATAATGTACATGACACATGTACAATTGCTTCTTAAAAAAAAGCAAATCTCATCATTCAGTACATCTGTAAAGGTAAATGTATCTACAGGTATTCGGCTGTATTGGTAAATGTTTTGGTAAAAGTCCCTCCTATTTCTTTGCACACAAAACGAGACGACAAATCTGCAAAGCGATATGGCTTGAACGAACTGACTCCTGCGTATGTTATGCTTTATTGTTATTATTTACTACCAGTCATGGTGTGTGCTGAGGGTAATTCAGTGAAAAAGCCCTAATCTTCTTGTTCTTTATTTATTTTCCTTGGACCAGAGTAAGCAACATGCGCGTCTGAATGACGTATAAATTAAAAATCACACAGTTATCAGCTCGCCCTATTCAGAGTGGTGAATGTGTGTTGTTTGCATCGTCTTCATTGTAAAGTGACTCGTAGACTGTCTTAAACTTACCCATGTGTACAGTGTGCGTTTTATCGTGGATCGTGTTTCCATTTGATTTTGTGGACGCATAGTGATGACGTCATGCGGCTGTTGCTGACAATATTTAATGTTGCGTGATTGTGCGACGGATAAAGGATGATAAGCGACATGAATATAATAAATAAATAAATAAATAAATAAATAAATAAATAAATAAATAAAGGATTTATTCATTTATTTATTTAATCAGTTAGTAAACCAAACAGTGTACTTACAGTTATTAGATGTAAAACGAAACTATAAATTCAGAATGAGTTCCATTTGAATAAAAGAATGAATAAATAAATTAATTAAAAAAAATCAAGTGGAAATTAGTTAACTATAACATTGTTAACAACTATTACACGTGTTTAATTACATTTTTTTATTTAGACCTTGAGAAAAGAGACAGTCTTATCTCTAATAAGACTGCATTCACAGATAGTGTAGTGTGCTCTGTCCAGTCTTCACTTTCAGGATGACCATGTTAACCTATTCTGGGATTAATACTGGCCAGTGTCTAACCCATGTCAAATAAACTAGACATACACTAAATTTTTCACTTTAATCTCTTTGTTTTTTTCTCCACAGAAAAACCTGAATTCCAGCCTCGTTCCCAGCAATGCTTTCTCAACTCAACTTCTTAGAATGCTTATTAGTTATTGTTGGAGATGGATATTTATTATCAGCAGGTTTTAATGGCTGCCAGCCGATCATGCTGTGTCTGCATCAGTACCGCTGTAAAGTCTTGGAAGTTTATTTCTGAACCAGATTACTTCTCGAAAATGGGCAATGCCAAGGCAGGGGATACAAAGCTGGTGTTTGTTCTTGGATTTCAGGAAGGATAGACATTGACAGCATGGGTGTGAGACCTGTAGCATGACTCTTTAGTCACTCAGGAAAGTAACTGCTTGGGAAATATAACATTCAGCAGAAAAGAAAGGGATCCAATGCCAGTGTGTTATTAACTAACTGGGTAATGTAGTACTCTAGCTCTAGGCAATGTCTCAAAATGCTAGCAACGCTTAGCTACAGGGCTAGATAAAGAGGGTTCATTAAGGAATCCTCTTTATCTAGGAATCTAGGAATCAGCAAGCCAGCTAATATAACAAACTCAGATGTTGAAAGTACTGGGAGGTTGCTTGACGGTGTCAGGTTCTTAGTCACAACCCCACTGTTTGGAGTCCAAACCCTAACTGAGACCCTACTCAGTATGGGGGAACTAATAGAAAACCAAATCGATTTCCTGTATCTGTGTTAGAGAACCCAGTTGTGGAGAGTGCAGTATGTTAGAAAGAACCACAAAAACACAGTGGCATTGTTAGAAAAATAAGGAATTTTTAATATTTAATTACCTTTTCACTAATAAAATCACATTTGTTTAAATATTTAAACCTGTATTGTATTGTATTGCAGTAAGGCTGTTTAACATTACTTATTTCTTAGCTAAGCATTATTGACACAGCAGAATTACCCTTAAATAATCATTAACATATTTACACAACTAATTATCCTTCTAAACCAATACAAGCTCTGACTGTTATAGCATACAAGACATCAGATATGACAAACAAGATAGAATGTATATGTATAGACAAAGAAATATAGTATAGTATCATAAAGTTCAATTAAGTTCACAAAGACAAAATATTACATGTGCTTGTCATTTCCAACATAGAGGAAAAGTCAAAAAATGATACTAAATTTACTAAAGATATACAGCAAGCTCATAATAAATAGTACTGAATACAATTACACAAAGGTGCCTTAAAATACAGTGAGTTCGATGACTTTTACACAAAAACTGAAATCACAAATACAATACTCAGACCAGAACCACCATAACTTAATCTTAATAACATACTTCAAAATCATGGTCTTGTGCAATATAAAAGACATTTTATTTACTATCCATCCATTTTCTGTACCACTTTTCCTACACCGAGTCACAGCGAATCTATCTCAAGAGCCTGAAATTTATCCCAGTGTACTCAGGGTGCAAGACCGGGGAACACACAGTACAGGATAGCAACCCAACACAGGGCACAATCACACACACACCAATTCACACTTTATGGACATTTTAAAGACACCAATCTGCCTAAATCACATGTCTTTGGACTGGAAAGGAAACCCCCGAAGCACTGGGAAACATGCAAACAGCACACACACAGGGTAGAGGCTTGACAATACCCCAAACCCAGAACGCAGACGTCACCATGCACCCCCATTGTAAGCATTTTACATAAATAGATAACAACAGCTCATGGAAATTTCTGTGATTAGCTTGAAAATAATACTCTGAATCATCTTGATTTGAAGGAAATGTGTATATAAAGCAGAACATACATATATTTTTATACAGGAACAGTTACTTTCTATTGAGTCTGTTAAGAGCATCTCCCACAATGTCCAGTTCATGTCTTAGTTCCTCCACCACACAGTTGATGCTAGCTGTGTCCTTCAGCACATCCACACTCTGTGTATAGGGGTTGTAACGCACTGTAAAAGGTCGCTTGATTGTCTTTGCAAACTCCCTGGAATTGTGAGGATGAATTCAAAGTTAGTAAAAATGACTGTACACACACACACACACACACACACACACACACACACATACATACATATATATATATATATATATATATATATATATATATATATATATATATATATTTATTTATTTATATGTTTATATGTTTATATATATATATATATATATATATATATATATATATATATATATATATATATATATAAACATTATATACATACATACATATATATATATATATATATATATATATATATATATATATATATATATATGTATGTATATAAATATATATTTTTTTATATATATATAATGTTTTTTAAAAGATATACAATATATATAAAATTACTATTTACATGACTAATTCAAGATTAACATTAGCAAATAAAATGTTAGTCTTTAAATTAGACTATACTCCAGGTATTTTCATTTGAAGATGTTTTTGTTGTGTTAAAAGTCTTTTAACCTCTTCATCCTACATACCTCATCTTCACTTTTGCCTCCTCAAAGCTCTCTGACATAAAATAGACATCCTGGAATGTTGTTATAATGCACTCCTGTTTGCATGTGACTTTGGGGTCAAAGGGCATGATGCTAGCGTTCCCTGACAGAGCATGCTGGGACAGAAATATTCTAATTAGACATGTAAACATTTACAGGTAGAGTAAGGTAAAGAACGCTTGAATGCAAAATGAATAACTATCATATCCACACAGAATGAGAGGACAAGACACAAATAAAGCCAGTGTTACCTTCAGTTCACTGATGGAGGACAGCAGACCTGCACCATATGCTCTCAGCTTCCCCTCCTGTTTACAGAGTCCAAACTCCACAGTGAAGAAGTAACACTGCAAGACAACAGAACCTCCATAAACATCCATTTCAAGACATATTAACATTGTAAAGCATTTATAATGAAGATAAATCCATGAAACATGAAGTAGAGTGATTTCGAAATAGGTGTTATACTCACTGTGGCTAATTTCTGAACTTCCTCATCGGATACTCCAAGTGATGCAAGTCCAATCTCCTGACTGAACTGTGCGAAGCTGGGCTCAGCCAAAAGAGGCACGTGACCCAGCAATTCATGACATGTGTCCCTGAAATACACATTGCCTTCAGTAACTGTTCTAAACCCATACCATCCAGATCTAACTGGACTGTTCTGTTTAATATACTGTAACTATATATACTATGCGGGTGTTAGCTTTTTTTTTTTTTTTTTTTTTAAGCTTAATCTACAGTATAAACATCAGCAGTTACATAGTTTGAAAACATTTGGTTGTCTTGTTAGCTAACTTGCTAACAACTTGCTAAGACCTCAGCATTTTCCATCCAATTTTTTTTGTTGTTGTTGTAATTTCATCCTGCACAGTTTCTCATCCCTCAGCCCCATGATTCTCAGTCACCCCCAAATAATCACCTTCACTGTTTCTAATTTATTGAGTCATTAACTCAGACGCTAAGGCCAGTAGTCTCAACATCCCATATTTTCACTGTTGGTTTATTTTTTCACTTGCGACTGAACCTGATTTATGAACCTGGCCTGATTTATGATATTTTGCTCTAGTCTTTAATTACGTGTTTACTAGTCGACCCTGACCAAGTCTTTGGTGATTCTATTAAAATTTGTTTGCACTTAAATTAAATTTTACTGCATTCATGGTCAATATTTCTACACAAGTTATTAACTGATGCTGTGTGTACTCACGGTTCAGGTGTGTAGAGAGGGTCTGAGCTATGCCGGACATACTGCGTGCAGTGGAACACACGGAAAGCCAATCCAGCCAGGAAGTCTCTTGGGGAGAGATATCCTGCCACAGGTCTTATGGTGAACCCTGTACGCTCTGAAGATGCAGCAATAGAGTCACTGCTAATGTGTGTTAAAATATTTCCAAATAAACAGTGGACAATCTTGAACTCTCTCTCTCTCTCTCTCTCTCTCTCTCTCTGTCTCTCTCTCTCTGTCTCCCTCCATGTCTCTCTCCCTTTCTCCCTAAATCTAAATACAATAAAATAAATAATTCAGAAGGTGTCATCTGTCTCACCTTTCAGGAAGCGTGAGATGTCCTCCAGCTGTGGGATGTTGTCCTCACGATAGTCACAGTATTTGGTGAGCAGTGGCAGGTTTTTCAGGTACTCACGGCAAGCGTGTGTGGGGTAAAGCTTATTGAGCTCTCGGAACACGACCCCCCAGGTCTTCACCTCCTCCTCTGTAAACTCAATTCGGGGAATGGGGTTTCCACTGGTAAATGGAGACACGGAAAACAATTGTGTATTATTAATATCTTATTGACAGATTAGTCAGAGCTTGTTGTTCTTTTTCCACACCAGTCACTCTGGTGCACTCATTCTAATACATTATTGCTTCAGTAATTTACAGTGACTTGTAGAGGGACATTTGGACTTTCAGTGACATACTCTATGTAATCTAAGCCTAAAAACAGATATTAAACAAAGAAATTATAAGACTGTTGATTTCGGAAAGCTTCATGAGAAAGAGAGATAATGGCAGTGATAATAGGAACTAACTTGTTTTTAGGATGTTCTACCAATTTAACTAAAAGGGGTTAAATTATGACATGTAGTTCTTTAATAAATTGTAATAATAATAATAATAATAATAATAATAATAATAATTGCCAGTTTGCTGTGGTATAAGGGGAATAAAATATGATGGGGATTAGTGAAATAAGAAAATAACCAAGAACCTGGTTTGCTGCCACCCCAGTGTTCATTATTTCTTTATAACTATTTATAACTTTATACTATTAAACACACCACCCTCTCATTGGTTATTTCCCTGTAACAGCATGCCTTGTGTTTTATTCTTTATTAAGCTTACTGTAAATGAATTCTTGACATTTTAAGAATTCTTGACATTGACTTTCACTTAAACGTACCAGAGCCTTAAATGTACCAGAGCCTACATTAAATGAAAAACACTAATACAAAATAATCCTTATCAGGAATTTACTTACTGTTTGTAACTCATAGCCAAATCTGCAAAATATTTTCTCCTTTTGCGGTAGACGTTGTCCTTAAATCCCTACAGAACAGAAACACAACAGTGTATACAGGAACACTCTAAACACTCTAAATGTTTTGTGACATTTAGATCTTGTATTAGATCTTGTTATTAAAACAGCTGAGGATTTGACATAGAAACACAAGACAGCAGCTAAAATGTACAGCACATTTATTCATTCTTGTTCTTTTTAGCAAATCACTCTGTGGTGTCAACTAATTAACTAATTAACAATGTTTACCGGGTGATCTGCATCCAGATCTGAGCCATACATCAGCACACGGTTTGCACAGTTATCCAGATCAGAGATCTTCCTTGGAAACCAGGGTACATCCTCCATTTCTGTGAAATATAGTAATTTAAGATTTTTATTTCAATGTGAGGAACAATGTGTGAATGAAGATACTGTAAAAATGTTTTTAAACACAAGTGATAATATGTTTTTTACAGATTCTACACAATTAGACAAAATACTGTTTGTCCAGGAGAAAATGTTGGTTATATGTTGGTAATTAGTCTACAGACAGGCTTCAAAATGTTGTAAAATGGTTAGAAATTTTAAAGGAGTCCATTTGCAAAATAATGCATAAAAGTAGAAGAAGAAGATATTTCTAGACATAGGTCTACAAATTATTCAGACTGCCTAGTATGTTTGGCATGTAGTCATGATTTCCAGATCGTACCGCTCTCTTCCGGTAGTCGGTTGTCGGGTGAGTCCAGCTCGAGCACGTTGACGTGTTTACTTAGCAGCTGGATGATGTCACTGAGCTGCTCACGGTTACTGTCACAGTCCACCAAGATCTCAAACTCAGAGTTGCGCCTCCTGGACTTTCGGGATTCGATGTGCACAAGGTTGACGTGGTTTTCCTGTTTGTTAAAAATCAAGAACAGTTCTGTCATATGCACAAGCTTTCTTGTTGGAATTCTCATGCATGTGCAGTGAATAAAAACTAAAGGACAAATAATAATTCAAAACTGAAAGGAAATAAATATTTTTTTTGGCTATATGTATAGTGTCCAGTGTAGATTGGAAGAAGTAAGTATGAAAGTATGAAATTCAACATAAATAAAAGTGGTGGTTAAAATACTTACTGTAGTAAGCTTGGCCATATCTGAAGGGATTTATTTTTAAATATGGGTTGTAAATCATTTTATTTAAAAATAACTTGAATAAGTACTGAAGACAATATTGTAGATTTTTTAAATTATTAGTTTAGAATCATTTAAATAGCCCTATGGAAACAAGATGCTTTTCTTTGTTTAAACTCTTACTTTAAACAAAGTTTAAACTAAACTTTAAACAAGATGACCTAACTAAATATAAAACCACTGCTGAAATGTAATTACCTGGAACAGTTTCAGTGCTTTGACGAGCCCCCCGACTTCATTCTTTAGTGTGAATACTATAGCTGCACGACCCTTTTCCTCAGACACACTCTTGTTATCTTTGTTCTCATCGATCTTAGGAAATGTTGATTTGTTCATCTGTAAAAGATGCCAAAAAACTGTCAATGTGATTACTGTCTCTGTCTCTTGTCAGTGTCTGCAATAAAACGATTATCAACTCTTTTTAAAACACTGTATTGAGGGTGTGGATTAAATGGGTATGGATTAAGTGAAAGAGTCTCTTAAAGAGCATTTAATTACATAGCCTAATAAGTGTGCACACAAGCTCTCTCTCTCTCTCTCTCTCTCTCTCTAACCTAATGGTTTATTCCAATAACTAACATCAGTAAAGAGGAAAATGAACAGAAAATCCCTGCTAGGCTATATCACGTTCTTGTGTCTTTTTTCTAGGAGAGTAATTCTTCCCATTCCTCTCTAGGAGGAAGTGTTCTTTACTGCATCTTTTTCTCCCTCTCTCTCTTTCCAAATAAGAGGTGTCACCTAAATTATATTCTGTTTCAATAGGCTATTTATTACTCTTAGTCTTTAAGTAAACTACATTTGAATTAATAAATACATCAAATAAAATCCTTTAAATTCAGTAAATACATTTTCAGTAGACGAAATACAGTGTCAGTGCCCAGAGATCACTCACACTCATAAATATTCTGTTATTATTATTATACTAAAAATATTTTATTAAAAATATTCTACAATTATCCTATTTTTTCCTAACAGATTATCAAGATATACTGATATCTAAAAACATTTCTTTAAAGAGGCGCAATTCAGAAACACGCAGCTCATGTACTGACCGCTGTAGCGTGCGCAAGCGCGAGCTGAAGTAGCTTTCTGTGCGCGCGCTGTCCCGTCTGCAGTGCCGAGAGCATGAGGTTCACTTTAACCAACACCGAGAGCATGAGGTTCACTTTAACCAGCACGAGTCTCATTACCTCAATCCCATTTGGCGTGCGAACAAGGCTATTAATAACCCCGCTTTACCCTAATCTGAACACGGATTGTGGTGCAATTAATCACTGTTCTTACGCGCTTTGCATTTACGCATGCTCATTTACGCAAGTAGATTCAGAGTTTAGAGTTTCTGGCTTTTTTTTTTTTTTTTTAAAGTAGTCTTAATTAACAGAATAAGTTGCTTCTTTCAGCCATCTCTCTCTCTTTATTTTTTATGTATTATGATTTTATTATTTATCTATCTATCTATCTATCTATCTATCTATCTATCTATCTATTTTTTTTTTTTTAATTTTAATAAGTTTCTTTTTTTATGTTACTCCTCTTACTGGTGCTGCTGTGTCAACTTCAATTAGGTTCTCCTAATGGGGATTAATAAAAGTACATCTCTCATCTTTCTGGCACTGCACTTTGACAGTTCCACGTGTAAGCCTCTCATCTTAAAATATAATCTAGCCTAATTACCCACAAAATAGGGTAATTCGTCTTCGCGAGTAAAATTTGATAAGGCATCACTGCTTCCATGGCCGCTTTTGTTTCTCGGACACACACTGCGTGGCGGTCTTGACCGTCTTAAAGTCTGACGCACGAACAGTCTCGCCAGGATGACTCGGCTTAACGATTATATTAAAGCTCGTGTCTGGTTAATAAATCGACCATACACACCTGTGGACACGAGAGACATCGCAGGACCTGTACATCGACCTAAAACTTACAGATATTACAAAGGAATAAGTTTATAGGCCATGTTGATGGCTTTGCATCAAAAACAGAAACCTCATGTTAGTAGGTTGGTTAACCTTCTCTTATTTTGCTTCACTGTATACAACCAATCTAGGAAACTCAATCCCACACGCAAGTCGGAGTCCGGCGTCTCACCTCATTATTAAGTTGCTTTTCTTCCAAATACAAGCCGAGGTTCATTGAGTCAAATGACCTTCCTCTGCGTGGCCCCTCGCTTTTGCTCGAGTACATTGTGGGTTCGCTTGGACGCGCGCCTTTTATTTGGACCCGTGGGTCAGTCTCTTGTTTTGCAGGATGGAGTGATGCAGTGGACGAATGCAGGATGCTACTTATGGACACCAGTGAGGAGGGACAGGAGGATGGATGATAAGCTTCCCCCGCACAGCGAATGGAAAAAGAGCAGTGCGCTTCACGTCATGGGCCACAAGACCCACACCTTTTTTTTTTTTCATTTTTATTCTCTCTTCATACAGAAAATGCGCGCAGTGTAAACGCAGATTACTTCGTCACAAACAGGGTAATGAGTCACGTAAAAAAAAAAAAAATCTGCAAGTCACGCAGGATTTGAGGACAGGCTATACACAATATAGTACAATAGCAAAGTACTCAAAACCCTCACAACCTCTTTGGTCAATGAATGCATCTATTGTGACTATAAAAACACACCATACAATTTCTTTATCCATTTATAGAGAGAAAGGCGTTTTTGTCCTGCTACACTTTTAAAGGTGCAATAGTCAATATTTGTTCTTCCTTATTAGTGCAATGACAATGGAGATAGTCATGCTGAAATGATTAAAATAAGAGTATTTCATGGAACAAGTTGTAATACGTAGCTGGAAAAAACAGTATGGAAACCTGCCTTCCAGACAGGCAGGTTTCTGGCCTCTTGTCAATCATTTTATAGCCATTTTATGCAGCCTTTCACATACTCTTAAATCATTATGAGGAGAACTACTGAATGTTGTTGGATGTGCTAATTCACAGGTGATGATTTGACAGACCTTTTTGTTAAGGATAACTCTGGTTAGTATGCTAACTCTTGCTGAACTCACTGTAAGTTTTGGGTGGAAATGGTGGTGAGCTCAGTGAGTAAAATATCATTTCTTATTCAGCTCCATCCATTTACCTCCATTTTATTTCACAAATCTTATCTGATGTAATTTAAGAGGGCTTCATTTTTTGTCCTTTTTTTTTACATTCTCACCAATGATTCCATAGGTAAGTTCACGTGCAGTGTATTCATGAGTTTTGCATGGGACAAGCATGTTTATTTGCCAGTTTTATTTATCTAACTACACATCTAAAGTAAATTTCATCATGAAGTAGGAGACATAAATCTACAGATGGATTTATATGAAAGCTACAGCATTAATACCACTAGTGATGCATACTAAAATAGGCCTAGTACATGCTTCATTGTAATTTAAAGGAGAGGACTAACAAAACATACAGCAAACTCCTCTTCCAATTCACCATCTTTTTTTTTCTTTCTTTTTTTTTTTTTTTTTTTTTTTTTTTACAGATCTCTGTTTATTGTAGTCTAATATCAAGCCCTAAATGTCTACAATATATCTTGTGTATAAATGTATAAAAAAGACAGCAAGTTACTCAGTTCTCTTTGTTTTGATTTAAACCAGAAAAAACATTTTAGCTCAACTCAATGTTAAATCTATAACCTGTGTAACATTTAAAGAAATTCATCTTATCACAGGACATTCATGTATCTATAACTTTATTGCCTTTTGTTCGTTTGTGAATGCTTATTATAGTCTCTTTAAATTAAGTTTTTAGTAAAATTGTTACAAAAATTGATTTACAAATTGATAAAAAGTTAAAAACATGCACCAGTTCAATTTGAAGTTAATCAAATATGCAAAAAATGAATTATTTATTATTATTATTATTATTATTATTATTATTATCTGTTAGCATTGTTATTGCTGTAATAAATGCTGCTCAGGCCACCTCTTTAGACAGAATGACTTAATTTCTTGCTATGTCTGTTCATACAATATTAAAAATATGTTTATAATGGGTGTGGTCAAGAATGTTAGATACGATTTATTGCTGCCATGTACAAGAATTCTACAAAAAAAACAAATAAGAAACAAGTATTAAATTGAGGATTAAAGTAAAAGTCTAAAGCAATGAGAATATGGATTGCAAAAAAACAAAACACAAAATAGTTTTGACAAAAATGGTAGGCCATGCTTCTTCAGAATATGACCTTCGCAAGTGGATAGTGAACACTTTGAGGAAAGAGTTTGAGGAAAGAGTGTGTGTGTGTGTGGATGGATGTTGGAGTATTTTTTTTTTTTATTAATGAATATTTAAGAATATTAGAGAAATTTGGGAGTTCAAAAACATATACCAATATATCCAATTCACCCTACAAAACATAGAGATAATGAATTGCAGACAAAAAAGCCAACATTTATATATTTCTGCAGTCACCACCATGACAGGGCCAATTAAGAAAACTGATTAAGAAGGATACTTTGATTGATTTGGATACTTTGGTTGAAAAATGACTCCAGTGACAATATAATGGCCAATTAGCTATTACAGAACTGACGGTGTATTACAGAACTAATGTTGTATAGTTATGCATCTCTTGAAAGCATTTCAAATGCCTTTTGCTCGGTTAAAGTGTAGTACAAAGAGTGCTATGATTAAAATTCTGAAAGTATAAGAGTGTGGTACAGGACAGTCAGTGTGACCCATTTGATCCAGCCACTCTGATCCACTGTGCAAATTAGGGTCAGTAAGTTTTCAGGCTTGGTGCACGTGTAGGGTGAAAGGCTAAGAGGATTATGTCTCATCTTCAATTTAGCTTTGTGACCACAGCTCTCCAAGGCTTCAAGTCTAATGTGGTGCATCCCATAGTTGCTTGGTCTTAGTAAGATGTGGGACTATGATAAGAGAGCACAGAAATCATCAAAATCTCTCTTTTTTCCCTCACAAGACACTTTATAGCAGAGGGAAATCAGACATCTTGTTCATGTTCAGATTTAATGGTATTTCAGGTCTCCGGGAAGGATCAGAGCAAGCTGTCAACCTCCTATATAATGTTTGTTCAAACAGCCTGAACAAGTAGCTTCTATAAGGTAGTCCATACTGTAAAACTGCTATGACAGGATATTAGAATAACACAGATGAATTTGAGAGAGAGAGAGAGAGAGAGTGAGAGAGAGAGAGAGAGAGAGAGAGACAGGGAGAGAGAGAGAGAGAGAGAGAGAGAGAGAGAGAGAGAGAGAGAAAGAGAGAGAACAAACAATAGGTTATAAATTCAAGGATCACATGAACTTTGCATTCTAGATGTTGAACCTGCTTTTTAGATGTTTTCCAGTAAAAAAAAAAAACATGACCATGAAAAACGTCTTTCTCATGGGGACTATCACAAAAAATAAATACAAAAAACCCCCAACTTTTAGACATATTTCATTTCAGATTTTATTTTTATATTACATTTGATATTCATATTCCTTTAAATGTCATTTGTATTTGTAAAACACAACCATTGTGAATGCATGGACTGGTATTACTTTTCTTTTTTTCATTAGAACCACTATGTTTAATTTGCATGTACTGAGATTTTAACTGCCACAATTTTTTAATATTTGTCAGGTGCAATTGCATTAGTGGGTCTATATCAAGATCTATCCTGCTAAAAGAAATATTAGGTACTAGGATATCAGGATATCAAACAAAAAAGCTCAATATACTTCACTTAACTGGTACATTATAGCAGTGTTCCCACATGTCAGCTTGTTTAGATGTGCACCAATCCACCTGTGAGTGGAATACAGCTGAATATGATTTGGCATTAACCCATAGTGTATGCTCATTATCCGGTACACTAAATTTTCCTTAATGGTTAACTAATAACACTCATAGAGTACATTAGTGATTAATATCTCTGATAACCTGAAACATAAATCAGCAAACAAACCTGAGCTGTGTTATGGAAGGAGACATATAAATACATATAAGAAATATAAGTCCAAACATGATTTTGGCTGGGAAATATTTTGAAACATCTCTCAGTGTACCCTCGTACATTGGTTCTCATGTACTTTTGCTACTTGTGCTGAAACCTGCACCCATCCATCCATCCATCCATCCGTACTCCTTATCCTACACAGGGTTGCAGAGAGCCTGGAGCATAGACACCGTGGATGAAGTGCCAACCCATTCCAGGGCACAATCACAAATACACTCACACACCCATTCACAATATAGAGATGCCAATCACAGTACAGTAAATGTCTTTGGACTTGTGGTGCTTACCACTAAGCTATCATGTTCCCCCTGAAACAGGCATATCTTCCATTATGTTGCTTGTTTGTGTACGTCTTACAGGAATTTTGGTTTTGAACACTGAAACTTGTCTCACACATATATTCATGTGTACACATGTTGCTTTAAAATGTTGCACCCTGTTAATGACAAAATCTTATCATACTGTATGGACAAAAATCTTTGGAGACCATTTATATGTGATTATTCCTCAAGCTGTTGCCACAAAATAGGAAGCCCACATTTGTATAGGATGTCTTTGTACTATAGTATTACAATTTGGAACTAAGAGACTCTCAAACATGGTCTGCTGTGCACAAAATGAGCTCCATTAATACATGGTTTGTCAAGGTTGCAGTGGAAGAAATTGAGAGTCCTGACCTCAACCCTTTGAGATGAACCGGAACACTGCCTACGTGCCTGACTTCACTAATACTCTTGAGGCTGAATGAGCAAATCCCCCAAAGCCATGTTCCAAAATCTAGTGGAAAGCCTTCCCAGAAGAGTGGAGGTTATTATAACAGCAAACAGGGGACTAAATCTAAAATGAAAAAGCTCATATGGGTGTGATAGTCAGGTGTCCACAAACATTTGCCCATATCTTTATATGTACATAATTAAGATAAAAGTGTTTGACTTAACATTAAGCAGTGCTACTAAAATCCCACTATGTGATGTTTAGACACGATGGTACAGGTGTGTATGTTTACGGAGTGTGTGCTGTCAGGAGCAGTGTGTAAACCCTGATGAGACTCACCTGGCGGAAGGCAAACAAACTCAAATCAACATCAGAGGGCTATTGAGGGGCCTGGATTGGGGAGGAAAAGAGGATCAAAGCGCTATCCTCTGGGATCTGGATTGACGGGATGTACTTTGGTGATGGACCTGATAAGCACCAGGTCTGCTCTGTTTTCTTGTCTTTAATAAGGGAGTTTGGTGTGTCACTGTGGATGGTCAAGCAAAGCTCTCAAACACCCTTTCCCTTTTCTATACTGATCTCTTTCATGAGGTTTTGCTTAGCTGGCTCTTTTTTTCCAAGTGTCATCTACATCCAAGGTCTCTAAAGGTAAGGGAACAATTATGCTTTATGAACACCATCGACTGTGTCCATATAGTGCCTGTAATTACCTGTAAGACACCAGAACTGTAGAGAGATGAAATAAAAAAGACACTGCGACTCAAACCACTACTTTTGTGTTGCATTGATTTACACACATATTGTTGATCATTATGGAGGTTTATGTGTTATAGATGGTTATAATGAGCACTCAGTGGTATGGAATGCTCTTTCTGGTAACCCAATACTGGTAATTAGGTTAAGATGCTGCTAGACATTACATAGTGCATGAGAATTAGACAGGTCATGTCAGGACACTGTGCTGTCTCACGCATTTGGGTTGTATAGTGTTGTATAGGATTCATACATCACTTGGTCTCAAATTGGTCTCAAACAACAAATTCTGACTAGTAAAACTTAGACCTTTCAGTGTGTGTTTTGGTTAAAATGTTAAATGGCCTGGAAATATTGATTATTATTTAAATTCTGCATATAACACAAGAACATGTGAAGGACTGAAATCTGAAAAAATTGATTGTGTACACATACAGTACTTGAGCCATAATAGCAATAAACTAAAGTGAAGTAAAATAATTAATTAAACGTAACAGCTCAGGCGTTTTTCTCGCCCTCCCCTTTTTCTAGACACACAAAAGGAGCTCAGTGTTAATTAAAGACAGAGCAGGCTGACATTATGCAGCTTCTAGCCCTTTGTGCTGAAGAGGCTCTCTCCTGCTGGAGAGAAAGAGCCGTGTTACTGTGAGCTCAACGGTGCCCACTCATCTCATTACAGACTCACCTCATTACACAGGCTCATTTGGCAGTAAAAGACACAACAAAGCTCGATTCATTCAAATACTGGGTCCAGCTTCAGGTAGCAGTGCTTGAAGCAAATCGCATTCTAGCTCATGATTCCAACCCATTTGAAATGTACATTTTTAGGAAATCAAATTTCACATATTTTAACTGTGTATCTGAATCATTTGCAGACCTACTATTAAACATGAAACCTGGGTTAAAAGCAAGCAAATTCCTCAAATTAGGACCAAGATTACTGAATATAACTGAACACAATTCCACATTATGTTACATCTAGACAACAGTATATCCACACAAGGCATTCATTATATGTATTTGATGTCTGTGCATCTGACTAACACCTGATCTCTGACTCGGAACAAAGCCATTTCTACTGGTGAAGTTGTCTCCTCAATCCCAAATTCAGCAAGTGACAAATCAACATGAAACCTCAGAACATCACCAGTAAACAATGTAGCACTTCTAACTTTTACATTTATTCTATAAATACCAGCATTTACTTTTCTTAATTCAGCATACAGACATTCTTAATATCTGACATTATACTATACATTATATTATATTCTACATTATACTGCTGCATTTTTTGAGCAGGTAGATATTCAGTATATTCCTTGTGACAGTCAGCTAGTTTGTTGCTAACAAATCAGAAATAACAAATGTACAGAAGTCTGAATTGATGGAATTCCATGTTCTTTCTACCCAGTTCCAAGGTAAAGAATGCAGCATAAACTCTGAATATTCTCCTATTTTAATGATATGACGTAAAGGCATGATTGTACATAAACCATACAGAGTTTTCAGAAGCTATTCATGCATGTAAATGTGTACAGGTGGCAAAAACAATGTCATTGATGTCAAAGACATAACCCATGCATCTATCATTGCTTCTGTTCATTTTGCTCAGAGGATTTAGACGTGCACGCATGCACGCACTCTCTCTCCCTCTCTCTCTAACACACAGACAGAGAGAGATAGAGAGAGAGAGAGAGAGAGAGTGCTTGGAGATTCTCCTAATCTCAGCTACCCCACTGTGACAGTACATACACTCGCTACAACCAGCTATAAAGCCAGAAACTAAACAAATCTTGGATGCTTCACTTACTATATAATATAATTATGTACACACAGCATTAAAGATCTGGAAAGATTCTCAGGGAGGATTACAGTTTGCAGCCTAACTCTGAGCGTGAGAAACGCTTCATTTATATGTAGTTAATCACTCATGGCAGTCCGCAGTAATCATCCAGTGTTTCAACATACCACTTGAACATGCATGTCTTTGCTTAGTAACATAAAAAACATTATCGTTGGACTTAAAATGTAAGAAGAAATTTAAGTAGCAATCTAAACAAAGGCGGAAAAAACATGGAAAAATGCATGAAGGTACAGACAGGAGCAATCAAAGGTGCGATGGCGTCAGCAGTCTATTCTGGGCCAACAGAAGGATTCATGACGGTGACGGCCGAGGGGAAACTTTCATTGTCATACTGTTGACAGGAGATAGAGACGCGCCGGCTGCAGGAAATGACAAAATGACTTGATTAGACGGAGTTACTAACGCTTTAATGAGACAGGTGAAGGCAAATGAGAGATTAGGAAAGACACCACATGAGAGAGTGAGCACAGTGCGTGAGAGAGAGGGTTGAATGGAACAGCATACGTGCCAGGAAACATACATTTGTACACACGTCTCTTCAACAGCTTTGTATTGTTGATGCTAATGTATTTTTAATCACCATATTGTTCATCTTTTGAAAGTGTTCCCAGGTAGCCCTGTATATTTATGTCTGTTCAGTTCAGTGAGTTCCAGGATGTTCATATTTTGCATGACTATTTTTTTCTTTTAATTATAGATGTAATCAAAATCCTTTAATTTGGGGGTTTAGTGGCTGTTTCTCTATTACTTAGAATATGTCAAAACACTACAGGACAACTCCACAAATAGTGGGCATATTCCATGAATTAACAGTTAAAACTAGGGATTTTTATTTTATTTTGTTGATTGTTCAAGGGAAAAATTTGGATTTGGACACCATTTAGATATTATTTTATTTTGTTGATTTTTCAGTGGAATCCCTAGATAGAACTGTTATGCCTGTGTGGGTTTTTTTGACTAAAGTTCTAGTCCTTGCAGATCCTACCTATGAATAATTTCAGCTTAGCAACAGCTATCAGGCTTTAATTACCTTTTCCAATCATTTGATTCACTATTTTTAAATTGTCTGCCTGGACACCAGTCATTTCTAATCAACCTATAACCTCAGAAGGAGCAAAAACACCTGACAGAATCTCTAAAAGGCATGGGCACTTTCATTGTTACACACTGCATTGTTAAACAAAAGTCAAGCCAAGTAAGCTATATGAAACAACGTCACTCTCTGAGCTTTTGGGCCAACTCCAAGCCATAAAATTATGCATGCTAGATCAGCTTTAATACTAATATTAGCAGCCGACCATCATCACTGTGGCTTTGCTAAAATCCAGCCTTTGCTGCACGCTTCCGCCAGGTTTTCCTCCTACACTCTGCATTTCCATGATAATCGAGCCGTTTGCTGCTCTGCATATCAATCCCAAGCGTTAATTAAAAAGCTGTTATATTCTAGCTGGCGTCACTGCCTAGATCTTGTGCGTAATGGTTTCCTGTGGAGAAGGGGGTGAATGATGTCAAAATGTACTTTACTCATTTAAATTTTGCTTTGTAATTGGATGGTATTCAGGAGGATTCGTGAGATAAGTTGAGAATCATCAACAAAAATATAATGGACTCAAAGACCAAAAGCAAGCAAGTGACCAATTCTCAATTTAAACTACTTTTCATTTTATGTCACAAAAAATTAGATGGAACTGGTTCATTTGCATATAAAAGATTCATAGCAAAAACCTGAATGTGTAATATTTTATGCATAATTATCACAATCATTAAGTAAATTTAAGTATCGAGATCTGCTTCAGTTTGAGGCTTTGCTGACGATGGTAAACACTACAGCACGCACTGAGAGGACACTGAAGAAATGGAAAATATGTTGAAATATATTGAAAATATAGTCACTGTCCACTTTAACAGGAAAACCTGTATACCTTGTTGAAGAGGAAAGTGAGAGGGGAACATGCAGACTGGTGCGAGCTGATTGGAAGACTATAACGCTCTTTAGAAAAAGCACTCTTCACAACTACACTGAGCAGAAAAGCATCTCATAACACACAACATCAAACCTTGAGGCAGAGGCAGAACAGCAGCAGCAAACCACATCAAGTTGAACTCCTGTCCACCAGGTGGCGTTTTTTCTTTAACAGTCCTATGAATGCTGTAACCTCAGATTCCTGCCTGTGAACATTACCTGATGCTCTAGGCCTGTGTTTATAAGAATTTGTCATTGTGCTGCTGCCACATGAATAAATGATTGGATAATTGCATGACAGCTCCAAGTGTATGTAATAAAGTGGAAAGAGATTATATATTCATCATGTATAGGTACAAGTTCTAAGGTAGGAGCTTGATCCCCAACAGGTCTCAAAAATAAAAATAAGTGGCATTCTTGAACATAAATAAAATCCACAACTCAGTCATTTAAGAAAGGTTTGTTTATTAAATAGACCGACTATTACAATAATGCACACATACCCAGAAGTCAATATAAACACATCACTTTCAGTGTCTGTGAGCCAAATGTTTGTTTCAGTCCATAACAAAACTGGACACATACTGGAACTGGAACGGCTCCAACAGACTCCCTGACTCTCTTTCTGTATATACAAGGAGTAATCTGGCATGCCTAATCCAAAACAGTGCATTTTACCGTGTCTCTGGCTCAGGCTCGTTTGATTCAGATGCACTGGAACATTCCTTCTTTATAACGTCTGCTAGTTTCGGCTCTACCTCCGTCAGTGTGGAAATGAAGCACAGCACCTGTGCATAGAGAAAGACAGTATGTCTAAGCACTCAGGCACACAGAGAGTGAGTGAGAGAGAGAGAGAGAGAGAGAGAGAGAGAAGAGAGAGAGAGAAATTTGTATGGAAGGGAAGAAAGGAAAGAAGGAAGGACTGAATGAATCAAGGAAGGAAGGAAGGAAGGAAGGAAGGAAGGACTGAATGAATGAGGGAAAGATGGAAGGTAGGTAGGAAAAGAGGAAGGAAAAGAAGAAGGAAGGAAGCGGTGTTGGACTTACAGATGTGCTGTGCTGCGGCAACAGTGTCTTTATAGCTGACACCCAGATCTTCTCTGTAAGATGATCCATTTTCAGCAACTCTGACACAATGCCCTACAAGATCACACACTTGGTCTGTCAGAATAATTTTTTTTAATAGATTTGATGGTGAAGAAAAATCGGAATGAATTTAAATGTTTGCAGGTGATTTGAGGTCTGTAACCTAACCCTTCATTCTGTACATCTCACCCTGGGCAGATGTGTGATCAGAGTCGACAGTAACTCTGCTGCTATGTCAGCCAACACCTGGAGCTGTACATCTCTTTCCTCATCCGTCTTTCCATCTGTCAGTGGATCTTCTGACTCCTGATGCAACTCTCGCTGATTTTCATGATGAAAGTACAAGATGCGAAGAAGACTAGCCACCAACTCTGAACCTGTACACACACACATAAATATAAATAAATATATAAATATATAGAGCGCAGTCTCAGCCTTAGACGCCAAGGGAGTGAATGTGTATGTCCTCACTGATGTTTGTCTGAAGATTGCTGTATAAGGCAGATAGTATAGCGAGGGCAGGGGCCAGGAGTTCCTTCTGCTCCTGAAGGATGAGAGGAGGGTCATCCAGCTGGCAGAGATCCTCACACACAACTTCACACACCACCTTCCATAATGAGACACCACACCCTTCGTCTGAAACTGCACATACATGAGAGAGAGAGAGAAATTAATTGAGCTCTATTTTAAAGTTACCAGGAGAATAATTCTATAAAATAATCACTAAACAATAAAATTGTCAATTGTGTAAAACTTAAGTTTCGTGCAGACATTCCTCAAAATCCCTCTTGTTTTTAGAAGTGGAACACACACAATATGTTTCTCATAAAAATAGACATGTCATGCTTACTTGCAAGCCTCATTTTGTCTGGCTGCATTGTGCTGTCCTTTTGTAAAAACTAGTTATATCCAATTTATTAAATATATTTTCATCGATTTAGTCATATTTTTAAAAATCTTCTTACTCTGGTACGTCAACACCACAAGCATCTTATTCAGAAGTGTGAAAACCACAGATCTATTTTATTGACTCTGGAAGGTTCAGCATTATCAGTGATAATGTTTTGACTGACAACAGGAACTATAGTTGACAACAGTAACAGCCTGTTTAGTTTGGTGATAACATCTGTCTGCCACTGAAAGCTCAAGGCATTAGGGTAAACACAAAATGTAATCAGTAATAAATATCTGTAAAAAGCTGTAAGAAAATTACAGAAAAGTAGCCTTAAGAGTGATTTGGTGGTTCCTGAAAAAGCATACATGCTCACATACTGCTGCAATGTGGTTGCAACTTAATCTTGAACAGACCTACTGTCACAAATACATGTAGGAACATTGTTCCAAAGACCAACAGAATCACTGTACAGCATCCAGACTATTGTGTCAATAGTTACATTAGTAAAGACCAAGGATGCTGTGTTTTTTACTAGATGGATAAATTGACTAATTTTAAATTTATGAAATCTGTTAAAAAGAGCTGAAAGGACCTGTACCCAATGTACAAAAGAACATATACAAGGAGTATATTTTGGAGCTTAGGTGATATCTTGGCTCTGACTGGTCTACAGAAAACAAACAACATCTATGGATTGGCCAAATAATGTCCACGATCTTCTGTAAGTATGACAGTAACAGCTATGCTTACACAGGATTGTCCTTGCTGGCAGAACCCAAAAAATCGAATAATTCCCTAAAGCTACTTGATTCATGTCTTGCCTATTTAACCTCACCTATTTAAATAAATAAATAGTAAATTTTGTCAAAAAATAATGACTTTTCAGGTTTGTAAAATGTGTCACCATTATAATATGCTCTTTACATTCTTTAGTTAGGGATGGACTAAATTTCATGTTCCCTCGACACTATGTATGCTCTCCTTCTTTCCTTCCTATAAAGACATTCTTATTTTTTTTTCTGTTTGGAGAGATTCTTTATAACATATCCCACTACATGCTTCCTCAGGATCCTGGGAAAGTTGCCAAGAGACAGAGAGAAGATGGCAAGATCTCTCAAAGTTTATTCAGATGTCAAGATCTCTCAAAGTTTATTCAGATGTCAAGATCTCTCAAAGTTTATTCAGAAGTATGAGCATATATAAAGAACCTGTCATGCAAGGGGTGCCAAGTTTACATTTACATGTAAGTTGTGCCAGTATGTGGAGAGTTCTGCTTGGTCAGGGACATGACTGATTTTGTCTAATCTAACAATCAGCACAAACTTAGGGACAAACTCAACTTTTTATCAGCAGGGGTAGAAAAAGAAGAACAGGATGTATTGCTCAGGGTATGACTTAGCTGAAACTCTGACTAACATGTGGTTTGAACTTTAGATAATAATGAGTGTGACATAAAATAATCCATCATGCATGTCACTGTTTGTTCCATCAAGTTAAATTTTTGTTTTTCAGTCAGCAGCCTGGGCTATTAACATTCACTGACAACCAAACTAGGATGATAGCTCTAACCAATCTCACACAGGCTACTGTAAATTAAAGTAATAAATGAGTTATATATGCTAACACTTGCCCTGGATCATCTTTACATAATTAAAGTCAAATTAAGTCTCACCGAGATTCTGCATGCCTTCATCTACAGTAGTTAAGAGCTGAAGAGCATGGAGATATGCTTCAAGAGCCTTTGGACTCTCCTTCCTGAAAACACACACAGGTAATAATCTTCACATTCTACCCTAGTCTTTAAATCAAACTTCAAGTGCAAATGTAAGTAAATCCTCTAAAGCCGTAAAAAATCCTGTAAAAGCTGTAAATTAATTTTTTTGTATTTTTTGTATGTTATATATTTGCTTAAATGACTTTTTAAGCAAATTTTTAAAAGGCTAATACACAAAAGTTTATGCTCAGTCTCACACACAAACAATTAAATACAATAATGTGTCCCACCTAAGTTGTACAGCAGCCTCCAGTAATGCAGAAGCAACATCCTGATGTGTATCCTTGTCCTGGTCACTCTTGCTAGTTGGCCCAGAAAGCCAACTCTTCATCAGTTCCTCATCCTCATCAAACAGCTTATCAACAAGTTCTCCTACCTTTATCAATAAGTCCACTAATAAAAAAGAGAGAGAGGGGACACACACACACACAATGAAACAAGATGAAAATGTGTTTAAATTTTAACCAAGAACACGCTGCTTCGATGTCATCCATAAAATTCCATATGATTACCATTTGTAGAACTGCACATTATGAAGCACAGGTTGTTGCATGTAGCTGACTGCTGCTGTATCCTCTGTAGCCACAAGGGAGAGACATCTGGTTGAGAGACACACGTCAGGAGAAGCCTGAAAAAATGAAATAATATGAAGTAAGGACAATGGAAACATGTGCACAAGGGAAAAAGGGTATTGGTAGAACTATGCTAGAGCTGGTAGATGGTGGTAGAACTAGTGACTGTAACATGTTTTCAGGAACTGGCAAAATAACGTGGATAACTATGGCTACTAACTATGATTATTAAATGAGTCACATGAATACATTTTCAAAATCAAAATTTGATGAAACTCAAATCAATTTGCATGTGTTCTTCAAAGGCAAAAACGAAAATCAACCTTTTTTATGGTTACATGAGTTGCACATATTGGACATGCATCCAATTTAGTGTTGCAAATCTTTTTTTTAGAATGGAGTTTTAGGATGTTCATGTAAAAAAAAAAAAAAAAAAAAAAAAAAATTAAATAAAATTAAAAATCCAATGAAAAACACCTAATTGAGATACTAGGGATTCCTTGTAACATTAGGTCCATCAGGACTTTCAGGCTCTCACAGACAATTATAATGCAATTCACTGAGTTTTTTTTTCCACATTGTACATTAAAACTACCTGTATTAGCGATACTGCAAGCACAGCCTCCTTCTATTAAACTACAATCAGTGAAGACACATATGTAATTACTTTCTATGATACCTGTGCTCATATTCGACAGTGAATCAAAGAGGGGTGTGTTGTGATGACATCACATTACATATTGAAAAATTGCAGGCTCCTCTAAATACTACTCTAAATATCACAAAATCCTGGAGGCACTGGTCTATATGCATTGGGGTACCATGTTAATGACGAACTTTGATAACTGATCAGTTTTCTTTCCTTCAATTCAATAAATATTCCCTCCATTTTCTGTAACGCTTCTCCTACACAGGGTCTCAAGGAGTCTGGATGGAGTGCCTACACCCCCTCCAAAAAAACAAAACAAAAAATAAAACAAAAACAAGAAAAGGTAGGTAATGTTTGCTCCTTTTGGTTTTGATTTTTTTATTTTGTTTTTGGATTTGTTATTTTGTTTTATACTTCTCTGTCACTGTATATAACAGCTACAACCTCAAATATCTCACCTGCATGTCTCTAACAGTGTGGGAGGATCACTGTCACCCAGCAGTAAGAGCAGCACAGCACTAGGGGTAAAGAGAAGCAAGAAAAAGAAAAACAAACAAACATAACTATGATGATTAAAATGAAGAGTGTACTGATTAACCACTATTATTACAGAACATAAGGATGTTTACACACCCTAGTTCGTCATTCTGGCTGATGAACATACATGTATCAGGGAAACAGGCCATATTTCCCAGAATTCCTATACAGATTTCCTGTAACAGAGGGTGTGGATTTATTTGACAAACTTTCCATAAATAAAACAAGAACAAAAAAACAAAAAAACAGCTTGTCAGCTGGGGCCACTCTGATGATAACTCTGATGGGCAAAAAAAGTCTAGTCCCTCTTATTACTAATTGTATGCAGTATATTAATATACAGCTGAAATAGAAAGAAACTTATGACTTTTGATTTTTTCAGATATTTAACCCTGTTGTGCTCTTGACCTTTTAAAAGCCCAAGCATTGTACCAACTACCCTTCTGTTTTTCTCTCTCTTCTAATATTATATTTTATAGCATACTGTCTAAAGTTATGACTACTTGCATTACTGCTGGCTCATATGTTGACAGCAATGTACAGGATATTAGAATTTCAGAAATTATTTCATATAATTTTTCTTTCAGTTCGAACTTCCCATGTTGAGGAAACCTCTGCCATTAGACCCAACTGTCACAGTTTACACAGGATGAAATAATTCTGATGTTCCAACAACAAAACAGTCAGTTTACTTTATTAGCTACAAGTATATAAAAAGTTATGAAAGTATAAGAGTAGTTATAAGAGTAGCAAATGCAAACCTTCAATCAATGTTACACTAATAGTAGAGGTTTTGATATCTGATAATTTATTTGACTAAGAATAACAGCACTAACAACAAACATTTCCTTGTTTGATCTTATTACTCCTATCAAACCATCATGTTCCTGTTTTCAATAATTACAGTACATAACGACAGCAAGCCACAGTAATAAGTTATTTGAATATGATAACATAATTAAGATCAATGTTCAAATTGAATATTTTCAAAAGTAAACTCAGCATACATACATCATTCTCTCTAAATTAAGCGCTTGTATTCATTTTATTTCTATTACAATTTGCACAGTATACCATGGTCTACTTACAGTAAGGCGTGGATTATGTGACTTGGCAATTACTCCCAGCAGGATATCTGGCGTTTTGAACTCCTGCAGAAACCCAGCCACATCCTGACGACAACAGAGCCAGTAAACATAGCTGACAACAACAAAATTGAAGCCTGAAATTATATCAGTGGATTAATGAAGACATCCCAAATTAGTTTGTCTGGAAATATAGTCATGTGTTGAAATTGTAATAAGCTGATGCTTGTTTTAATTCAAGGTAACTAACAGTGAAGTCAAGTGGGTTTTATTGTTATTACTTTATACACTTTGTATCTTATATATACACACATCAACATGAAATCTTTCTGCAGAACCATCGTATGATCCCTAATGAAAGATGCACTTGTGTAAGATGTACTATTTATATTATAAAAAAACAGGGCACAGTTTAGCTAGACAGGTCAACGGAACTGTACTGGATTATACAGATTATGAAATCATTTTCTCTGTAAACTGTAACTGTATAAACTAAAGGCTACTATGAAAAACTGTACTGACAGCAGCAGGATGAGAAAAAAACTGGACCTCTGGATACGTGTTGGCCAAAAACCCTCCCCTACCCCCTTTAAAAAAAAAGGTTCACAGTTCAAATATTGAATATATACACACTACGTCACTTGTGATAACATGTACCTTATCCATGGCCATATCCCAGACTTTACACAGCTCTTCCTCAAGCTCATCAGATAGTTCTGTCAGACCCTCTCCTTCTTCCGAGTCCTGTTCAGACACCATCTACAAGAAAAAAACACATACTCAAACAACTCTGCAATTAGATCTACTAATGTATTATCAGTGCTCCCTGGAAGCTCAGTGAATACCTGTATAAGGCGAGTTAACGTGCTAAAAAGCCAGTGTTTGCTATACACAGTATCGCCGATAGCATCATCCTCTTCTTCACCAGTCTCATCCTCTCTGTCTGGAGGCGGCGATGGGTTACGATCCATCTGTGGTGAGTCTTGGGGAGAAGATTGTCATGTTATCATTTGCAGTTCTCATTAAAATCTGAGAATGTAATGAATACAGCAGCTGTTAAAAGCTGAAAAGATTTATAGTTGAGAGGTTTCCCGTCATGGACCTGTCTAACTACAAGGCATCCGAATAGTCAGGAACCAGTGAGAGTTTTTTTCTTTTTAGATATTAATTACATACTATGGTCTACATTTTCACACTTTATACTTTCATATATATATTTTTTTTCCTTTAGAATTTGTCAACATATATTCAGCTTGACACATTTGCTCAACATATTCTCCCTGGTTCCGGACATTTCTTACACCCTGTACATTTACTCATCACCATCACTCTTTACACAGGAAATCTAAGATTATATTAATGAAATACTAATCTAAACATAACAGACTTTTCCCCCTTGCTCTAACACACCCATTTCCACTCAGCTAGAGCTGTTAGGTTTATTTGCCATGGAGAAAACTCAGCGTGTGTTAAATAAGGTCTTCACGTGGTATCTCCAACAGGGAGCCATTCGGATCCTATCATGCGTGTTAAACACTGTGTACACTTCTCCTCTGTCGTATTTGTAGTTATTGAATCCTTTTCAGGATATGCCTTCTGACTTACATTTCTTAAACTATCCATATCCAAGCACACCGAAATAAAGCTACTAATAAAAAAATGCCTGATCCACCACAGAGATGTTTCTCCAGACAGCAGAAAACAAAAACATTAGCCAGGTTAGCAGCCACTATTTTATTCCATAAGAATGGACTTGACAGCAAAATATTATTTGCCTAATTTTTTAGACAGCAGCTCACCCATTATTATTAAGACACCAGGTTTTCCAAAAACAAACAAACAAGCAAACAAACAAACAAAAAAGCAGATTTGTTTCAGACTTTAGATTTAATCCACACACATTTCCGCGCCATACTTTCTGCTTCGTGTCTGTTTTTAGTTCAGTTTTGCACTAAATATAAATATATCGCCATCTAGCGTGGGTATGTCTGAACCTCCCATGGTCTTGTGTGACATGGAGTCGAAAAAGCAGTCTAAACACAAAGAACAATTTCTAACCTCCTAAGACCTGAGCTTGCATTTCTTCTACCTATTTGGGGTTAGGAGGAACCAATAAATATAATAACCAGATATTATCTTTGAACGTGAAGCCGCTTCTTTTGTGTTCAACAGGTTCCAGTTACAAAGAATTAAGTATTATGGTGCACACAACCAAAAATGTGATGTCCACGTATGTGGGCGCCAGGTTGCTCTTGAAACAAGCCTCAGTTCTTAATGGCATGAATTCTACAAGATGTGGGGAAACATTCCTTTAAGATTCTGGTCCATGTTGATTGCAATACCTGCAGATTTTGATTCAGATATGGCGACTGGGAAGGCCACTGAAGATAACGGAATTCATTCATTCATTTTTTTTTCAGTCAACTGTCCAGTTTTGGTCAGTTTGTGCCACTGCAGCTTCAGCTTTGTGTTTTGGTTAGAGATTCAATATGTTTTTGTGCTTGTTCACCTCAGCATGTTGTGTGTACTGTGATGCTTTTCCGCTCACCACAGTTACACAGAGTGGTTTGATGAGTTATCTTAGACTTCCTGTCAGCTTGGATCAGTCTAGCCATTCTACTCTGCTTTTTATGCTCACAACTACTCATCACTGGATATTTTTTTGTTTTCACACCACTCTATGTAAACTCTAGTGACGTAAAATTAAAATTTCAAGAAATTAGCAGGTTAGTCGCTGAGATCACATTTTCCGCATATTCCAATGCTTGATGTGGATATTAAGTGAGGTTCTACAACCCTGCATGATTTTAAGCATTATATAATAATAATAATAATAATAATAATAATAATAATATACAGTATTCCAAAATTCCAAAATAATTATAATAATATTACAAAATTATAATACTCAAACAGAAGCGCTTGTTAACAAGCTAACTATTCAAATACATGCAGGTACTTTTGCAGTGTCAACAGACTTTTGGCTGCCGTTTTTGCATCACAGTATTAATATTATTTGTTTACCTAGTCATTTGCTTTTGCTGGCATCCTCCCTTTGAAAATAGAAGTCTAGAGACCAACTATGGGCTGGGACCATGTGTGGATATTCTTCTTGTGTAAATATAAATCGATGGCCAAGGCCAAGCAGGGAAGGGTGAAAGCGATACCTGTACTCAGATAAACCCTACATGTAATGTTTGTTCTTGGAGGGGCATATGAACAGCAGGGAAGCATAAAGCCTATGATCAACATCTTAAAACTGCATGGGGTTAACAATTCCTCGGATGTTGTAAAAACTAAACTATATGGCCGAAAGTATGTGGACAACAGACCAATCACTAGGTGCTTGTTGAACATCACATTCCAGATTTAGTCCACTTTTGCTGTTATAATAAGCTCCACTCTTCTGGCATTCCAAAAGATTGGAGTGTGGCTGTGTAGCTTTTTGCCCAACATTCATTCAGCCACAACAGCATTAGTTCAATCAGATACTGATGTTGGGTGAGGAGGTCGGCAGTTGGGGTTTCAGTTCATTAGGGTTGAGCTCAGGGCTCTGTATAGGACACTCGAGTTGTTCAGACCCCAAAGTTTTCATAGATCTCAATCACAGGGACATTGTCAAATTTGTAAAGCTACATCATACAAAGACATTTTATACAACTGTGTTCTTCAGTGTTGTGTATATGTATCTTGCTTTGGTTAAAATTGCCTTGTGTTTATTTATTGTCATTTATATTTTATATTAGACAACAGAATATCAGGCACTTTAAGACTAATGTAGCACTAAATGTACCCAAGAGTAGTTACAACAACAACAACAACAACAACAACATAATAATAATAATAATAATAATAATAATAATAAATGTATTTATGTATATAATAAATGTTTTTGATGATAACAGTATAATCACTATTACTCAATCAGTACTATTTATGAAAAATATGTAATTTTTTACAGCAACTGTTTAGTTTAGTCAAGTTAATTGGGGCTATATTAAGGGTGTTAAAGTTAGGGCTTAAAAGCCTGTGTAATATGGTCTAGTGTTATTTATGTTCTGGTCTACTATATCTAAATTGTTTACATATAAATTTTCCAGTCTAAATAAGCTGCTTTAGATGGAGTGAGAGTCCTGGTGTAACTAGGCATCTTACAGTATACATCAAAATGTTCAATTAAACTGCAGCTGGAGATGAAATTATATTCTGCACTACACCTCTGAAGCTTTCATTTATTCCTCATTCTGTATCACTTACAGTATTTATTATACTGTTCATGTTAAGGTACACAAAGAGGACACAAGTGGGTAACACAGTCGCACTAGCACTATAAGCTGCTGACTATTGCTGAATGTTGTGTTGATGGATGAACATTTGGCGGCTTCATGCCTGCAGCTACTCTGACATAAATCTACACTAAGGGTCTGCAGATTAACACACTGGAGTGTGTATTTAGCCCAGTGGCTGTAGCTTCAGTTCCAGTCAACTATGGTATAGTCCTTTTACTTGGGATGTGTCTGATGACTTTCTGTGTAAGGTGGTATTACGGCAAGTTGTGTAAAGGTACTGAGACAAGGACAGGAACAGGATGTGATCATTATTAGGTGTGTTAATGAACAGCTTGTTAACTGGACTGACAGATGGCATCCAGAGCAGTGACACACCTAAACAATTAAGATCCCCAGTCTATCACGCACATGGATACAGATTTTTTTAGAACCTAAGACAAGATAGTGGAGTAGCTAGTAAGTAATTTGTTGTTCATTATGTAAAAAGCCTCATTCTGTGTCTGGAATACCCCAAAAAGGAACCAGGTTTAGATGATGATGGGATATAAGAAGGAGACAAATGAGGAGAAAAACACATAAAAAGTTTTTATGTATCTACATATTAATATACACTATATTGCCAAAAGTATTCGCTCACCTGCCTTGAGTCGCATATGAACTTAAGTGACATCCCATTCCTAATCCATAGGGTTCAATATGACGTGGGTCCACCCTTTGCAGCTATAACAGCTTCAACTCTTCTGGGAAGGCTGTCCACAAGGTTTAGGAGTGTGTTTATGGGAATTTTTGACCATTCTTCCAGAAGCGCATTTGTGAGGTCACACACTGATGTTGGACGAGAAGGCCTGGCTCTCAGTCTCCGCTCTAATTCATCCCAAAGGTGTTCTATCGGGTTGAGGTCAGGACTCTGTGCAGGCCAGTCAAGTTCCTCCACACCAGACTCTGTCATCCATGTCTTTATGGACCTTGCTTTGTGCACTGGTGCACAGTCATGTTGGAAGAGGAAGGGGCCAGCTCCAAACTGTTCCCACAAAGTTGGGAGCATGGAATTGTCCAAAATGTCTTGGTATGCTGAAGCATTCAGAGTTCCTTTCACTGGAACTAAGGGGCCAAGCCCAGCTCCTGAAAAACAACCCCACACCATAATCCCCCCTCCACCAAACTTTACACTTGGCACAATGCAGTCAGACAAGTACCGTTCTCCTGGCAACCGCCAAACCCAGACTCGTCCATCAGATTGCCAGATGGAGAAGCGCGATTCGTCACTCCAGAGAACGTGTCTCCACTGCTCTAGAGTCCAGTGGCGGCGTGCTTTACACCACTGCATCCGACGCTTTGCATTGCACTTGGTGATGTATGGCTTGGATGCAGCTGCTCGGCCATGGAAACCCATTCCATGAAGCTCTCTGCGCACTGTTCTTGAGCTAATCTGAAGGCCACATGAAGTTTGGAGGTCTGTAGCGATTGACTCTGCAGAAAGTTGGCGACCTCTTCACACTATGCGCCTCAGCATCCACTGACCCCGCTCCGTCAGTTTACGTGGCCTACCACTTCGTGGCTGAGTTGCTGTTGTTCCCAAACACTTCCACGTTCTTATAATACAGCTGACAGTTGACTGTGGAATATTTAGGAGCGAGGAAATTTCACGACTGGATTTGTTGCACAGGTGGCATCCTATCACAGTTCCACGCTGGAATTCACTGAGCTCCTGAGAGCGACCCATTCTTTCACAAATGTTTGTAAAAACAGTCTGCATGCCTAGGTGCTTGATTTCATACACCTGTGGCCATGGAAGTGATTGGAACACCTGATTCTGATTATTTGGATGGGTGAGCGAATACTTTTGGCAATATAGTGTATGTTAAAAGTGTGTGTGTGTGTGTGTGTGTGTCTATGCGTATGCATTTTTGATTACCCACACCCTTTACAAATTTCCTTTAGTGATCAGATTATGATCAGGTTAGTTTGAATCACGAACCAATAAAATTTTTTTTGAATCTGTTAATGCTTGATAACTTGTTTATTAAATCAAATTACTATAGATTCGATTTTATTCTCTTTAAGACTTGTTTCCATTTAAGGAATCCTGTGTTTACTTTTATTGTTTGGGTTTATGGTAAGTATTGACTTCAGAATTGTGTTCTTAAGTGAGTACTGTCTACCTTGTACGATCAAAACATTTTTTCTCTTACATCTGCTCACAAAAACTAACATACTTTTGTGTTTGTTAATGGATTTATATTTTTACTCAACCAGACTGTGTCAACAACCTCTACATATGTAAATCAATAAAAAAGAGTTTACCCTGTCATAATGGCCAAAAACTTTATTTTACACAATTCCCTTTCTTCATATTTTTGGCAAAAACTTGGGTGTGTAACTTTTTACACAATGTTGCCTACAGGTAAAGGAAACTTAAAGCAGGATTCATTCAAGCAGGATGTTCATGCTCAGGAACACACACACATGTACACAGTGGACCATTAAGATACCATTCTGGCCTTTTATTTGTTACATCTCAATAAAATTTCGTAGACTGAGAGTTCCTCCCAGAGAGGGAGGGTGGCATTTAGGCCTGAGTAAAAGACATATAAGGGGTCTGAGAGCTGACAGAAGTAGCAGTGTGTGTGCTGGACCTAAGGAGTGTGGACAGACCCACCCTCACACCCACCATGGCATGGAGTACGTCTACAATCTGTGTTCTGGCCCTGGCTTTGACCAGTGGCCTCCAGGTGAACGCAATGAGGGGTAAGAGATAATCAATACTTTGAACATTCCTGCAGCACCTTATTTTGTCTGCATTTTTATATTTCTGATAAACAATTATATAATTTTAATTGCTTATCATGGTAATTATTTATTATAAACTATTTATGCTATTTATAACAGCTCCAAATTGAACTACATTGACAGGAAGTAGTATTTTAAAATGTCATATGAAGAAGCAGGGTTTCTGAGTGTATTTATGATATTTAGATTATAACATTTAAAATGGATGCATTGAACTATGGTATGTACTATTTTCAATTTCAATTTACTGACATATCTATATAAAAAGACACAAGTGTTCTCAAAACACACTTTAAACACGTTACACTACAATTTAAAACTTTTATCCTCAAGTATATTGGTAGAAAACAATACATACTTTTTGGTTTCTTAGGTTTATTACTACCATTTCATGTTACCTGAGACAATCGAAACATGACAATACAAAGGCAAAAGAAATAAATAAAAACCAACCAAACATAAGAAAAAACACGAAAGTAACAAAAATGTAAAAAAAAATATGAAAAGCAAGTTCAGAGAACTGTGTAAACATTGCTTGCTCATGTTTTTCTAATTAATCTTTGAATGTATTAAAATTCAATGAAAAGAAAGGAACTAAAATTCTCTTGAGGTGTCCTCTATGAGGAAATAGCCAGTATTTGATGGGATCATTCTTGTGCATCCTGTTTGCTGTGGTAAAAGTTCATGACCCTTGACAACTGTATAGTGACACTGCACATGTGGGTGACTAGAGAAAATCTTCAAACTGTAGTGTCATGGGTCAACTGAAGATGAATCACTGAAATAAAAGCTTTTGAAATAAAAACTCCAAAGTAACTAATTTTCATGTCTGTCTTTGTGTAATGCTTTGTGCTTCTCCCCCAGAGCGCCGGATCAACCATGTCAGCAACATTTGTAGCATGTGGGGAAATTTCCACTTTAAGACGTTTGATGGAGACGTCTACCAGTATAAAGGAACTTGTGAATATAACCTAGTCTCTGACTGTAACGGTCCTGTGCAGGGTTTCTCTGTACATGTGAAAAGAGCAGGGATCCCTGGGATCTCACAAATCACCAGAGTGCTAGTCACTATTGGAGACTTAGTCATTGAGCTCACCAAGAAGCTGGTTATGGTCAACAGCGATATGTAAGATACTTCAATCTTAAACAGAAATATAATAACATCATTCAGCGTGACCTGTTGTATTGTTTTTACTATGGTTTACTAACTCTTAATGAGTTGAATAACCCTTGCTTTTGTCCTACATCTCTTTCTTTTTCTGTATCTCACATTAGTGTAAAACTGCCACACTATGTAGCTGGTGTGATGCTTGAAGAAAACTCCATCTACATTAAACTTTATGCCAAAATAGGCCTCAGTGTCACGTGGAATAAAGATGACACTGTCACGGTAATATCACCATTAACATTTATACACTTTGAAAAGAAAAATATTTTACTTTTTTACTATGAGAGTATAGTTCATGAGCTGGACTGGCTACTAGAGAAGTGGGCAGGAAACCAGCAAAAAACGGATTTAGTGCAAGTCATTAGAAAATCTTGCAACACAGAAAGGTTGATGAGTGATTTAGCATATTGCACTGGCTCGTGTGTGTGGTCAGAGGTCATTGCCTTGTAAGGGCAATGAGAAAGTCCTTTTCTAATCATCACTTTTCAGAGAGCCAAAGTCAGTTCAGTAGTAAAAATTCTGTTTGCAAATGTAACACTTTATACAATAACAGACCCTGAATAATCATACACTTATACCTGAATTAATACTTACATAAATATGTACTAATGCTGAATTACTGTAAGACATATACTAATCACAAACTAAAGAAGAGCTAACATTAAATATAACGTGAATTCATGCATGAATAGTGACCACCACCACCACTACCATGTTTGTTAGTTAATGTAGTAATTAATATGGTTTATCTATGCTCTTTCTAAGGCTGAAACAACAGAAAATAATTTTACAGAACACTGGTTTTAAATTTTAATAAATAATAGTGCCTGCTAAGTGATTAAATGTAACTGTATTAGTTTCGCTCTTCTTCTGGGTAAAGAAGCAGAGCCTCGGGCCCCTGTATCACCCAGAGCATGCACTAGTACTACAGTGGGATTGGAAGAGAAATAGATGGAAAATGACACACAGTGGGTTGGAATGATTGGTATTTATTATTAATGTGTTAGTGAAAATTATTGAAGTAATTCAGTGCTATCCAATAATGTTTATGCTGTATATGGCAAATTATATAAACAACTTGAAATTATGAACTTTGAATTCATATTATTTCTCATACTTTATTTCTCTAACAGCTTTTGACCCTGTGGCTATTCCCCATGAAAAAAATAGCTTTTGTAAATAAATAAATAAATAAATAAATAAATAAATAATAATAATAATAAAAAAAACACAAGAAAAATAACAATACGGTAGGGTTTAGCATTTAGCTGTATGACTAAGTAATACAAAAATAATTAAAATAATTAAAAAATTAAACAACTGCAGCTTTAACTGAAAGAAAACAAAAAATATAAAAGCTTACTAAGGTAGGGTTTAGGGATAAACATTAATTAGCATTATTATCTATGTGTTTGTGTGTGCACCTTTGTGTGTGCACCTATGTGAAATGCTTTAGTTGTAAAAATTATTAACCTTTCCTTACCTGTCAAAACCAGCTGGAACTGGACACTAAATACTCTAATCGTACCTGTGGACTGTGTGGAGATTATAATGGGGCTCCTGTTGTTAATGAGTTCCTAAGTGATGGTGAGCTGCCCCAAGAGGCTTTTTTATTCTGTTACAACAAATATACTACACATTTATATTTGTAATTGTGAGCCAAGAAGTTTTTTTCTTAAGTGTGTTTGCATAGGTAACTGAATAGATGCCTGTATCACATTATCTATCACAGGTCGTGTGACTGGCTTCATCGAGTTTGGTAACAAGCACAGGATCTTCAGCCCCAATGACGTCTGTGAGGACCCTTATGAAGAATTTGAAAATGAAGCAAACACAGTGGAAAATTGCCAATCATATGTAAGATATATAAAATTCTTCCAGCAGTATTAAATGTTTAGAAATGAAATTTATCTTAGGATTTAGTAAAAATCATTTTTAAAACTGAGTGGTGCACAGTGGCTTACTAGTTAGCTCGTTTGCATCTGTGGTTGTGGGTTCAATTCCATCCTCCACCCTGTGTGCATGGAGTTTGCACATTCTTCCAGCACTTTGGGGGTTCCCTCTGGGTACACCAGCTTCCTGCCCCAGTCCAAAGGCATGTGATCTAGGCTGACTGGCATCTCTAAACTGCCCATAGTATGTGAGTGTGTGTGTGTGTGTGTGTGTTTGATTGTGGCCTGTGATGGGCTAACAGCTCATCCAGGGTGTACCCTGCCTTGTGCCCCAAGTCTCCTGTGATAGACTCCAGGCTCCCTGTGACCCTATGTGGGATAAGCGACATATTAATTTGTTCACAAATTTAAAAGATTTATTTTCAATGTCAACTCAAACCACTTGAAGAAAGATAGTTCACAATGATGTTTATAAAGACTTGTGCTTGTTATGTTTGCAGAGAGAAGACTGTTCTGAGCTGCTGCTGGATGAATCCTGGTCCTTATGTAGGAATCTTTTGAGTCCAGAGCCTTATATTCAAGCCTGCATGATAGACATGTGTGCTAGTCGCCCAGGAGACACTGACGATACTGCACCTCTCTGCAGCACCCTGACTGAGTACTCACGTCAGTGCTCCCATGCAGGGGGAAAGCCACCCAACTGGAGAACACCAACCTTTTGTGGTAAAGACTTTTAAACTTCTACTATTACTACATTGACCTGAGAGAATGTAATCTTGTGAATTAATATTGCTCAGCTAGCTCCTAACCCAAGTTTTCCTCACTTAGCTGTGACTTGCCCCTTTAACATGGAGTACTCTGAGAGTGGTTCACCTTGTCAGGACACGTGCACACACACACACACCAGCTCTTTGTGCCAGGAACACAAGACGGATGGCTGCTTCTGCCCACCTGGTCAGTCATATATATATATATATATATATATATACACTGACACCCAATTCTACAGGCAAATAGTCACATGGCAGAAAAATAATTTTTGCACCATTAATTTTAGACTAAAATGTGATTTTTGTAGGTACTGTTTTTGATGATATCTCTGAGAGAGGCTGTATCCCTCAGGAACAGTGCCAGTGTAAGCACAACAAGGTGTACAACACTGGAGAGGTTCTGCTCAAGGATGATGAAGAATGGTATCTGCCATTTCATTTTGATTATTATTCATATATTATTCATACCGTAAGTGTATTGTATTGTTGAGGTGCTGTAGACTCATAACGCTGTGTGTCTTAGTGTGTGTCAACAGGGAAGGTGGATCTGCAAGAGTCTGTCTCTCCCAGGAGTGTGTGCAGTAGGGGAGGGATCCCACTTCACTACTTTTGATGGCAAAGAATTTAGCTTCCATGGGAACTGCTATTATGTTCTTTCCAAGGTAAGTGAATAAAATGGGCTTTGAAGCTGTGAAAGATGTCAGCAGAGTTGCTGATACTTCATCAGAAAAAAAAAAATCACCATGAGAAACCAAGATTGCTGAGAGAAATCCACAATGACATATCTGATTATGTTACATACATTCATTTCCTAACAGACTTTGTTTAGAGACATTTTCATATCCATTATTTAACTATATCACACCTCAACTCTGTAAACTGATCAGAAAACAGGTAAGAGAGCATGTTTATTCTGTGAGACACGTCATTTAACATTAACATGAAGTTTTACTTTTCTATGTCCCCCTGTCTTTTTTGTAGGAATGTGTGGACTCAAAGTTCACTATTCTGGGACAGCTTATTCCTTGTGTTGCCCAACATAAAGACACTTGCCTGAAATCAATTGCATTGCTACTCAACAATGACAAGAGTAATGTGAGCATCGATTTTCCAATCCACTAATGCATTTCATCACACTATAACTGAAATTATGATAACAAAGAAATCCACAAAACATATAAAGTATACTGTTCCAGCACAAAGTTTTAGGACATGCTAATTCCTGTTGAAATACTGAACAATGCTGACTAACTTGACAATGGTTCTATCTTCCCCAGGCTTTACTCATCAAAGATGATGGCGTGATAAGGCATAACGGAGATATAAGACTCCCTTACACCACTGGTACGAATAATTTATTAAAGCATTTTTAGCCTGGTGCGAAGTGACTTTAAGGCAGCACTTTCAGTCAGTATGTGCAATATAAGCACACCGTAAAACATGATATCCTGGAATAAGTTATGTGAACTTTTGAAAATTGAATTCAAGTTTATAAGTTTTGAAATATGTAACTTAAAGTAATCCATTCTCTTGACTACTTTTGAATTGAAAGCTTACTCATGGTTTTAAGGCAGAAAGTGATTTTCTTTTGGTTTATCAATCTTGAAATGTTTTACAGTGCAGTGTTAAATAAAAGAGCACATTTAACATGCAGTATGATGCATTGTGCAAATGTAAAAGTGGTGCTATAGTACCTGATGTTACTTACTGTTTCTGCTACTGGTGTTCATTTTTCCTTTATTACTAATAATTCACTTAATACTTATCCAAACACAATGCTTTTCAACCTGTATTCCATGCATACCTCTATACAGAACATTAAATGCTGTGTAGTCAAGCTTCAAGCTTGAAATACGATATACAGAATCATTGTAGAGCAGCTAGACTTTTGATGTGTTGCATGTTATTTGATATGTTAGCCAAATTCCAACCCACACGTTTAAGACCTTTGGTTCTATGCTTTGCAGCTGAATTCACCGTCTTCAGGCCGTCATCCTTCTACATCATGTTGCAGACTACCTTCGGGCTTAATATCCATGTGCAGCTGGTTCCAGTCATGCAGCTCTACATCACTCTGGATAAGAGCTTCCAGTCCAAGACCTGTGGTGAGTGCTCATTGTCTTTTCATAGATACACTATATTGCCAAAAGTATTCGCTCACCCATCCAAATAATCAGAATCAGGTGTTCCAATCACTTCCATGGCCACAGGTGTATAAAATCAAGCACCTAGGCATGCAGACTGTTTTTACAAACATTTGTGAAAGAATGGGTCGCTCTCAGGAGCTCAGTGAATTCCAGCGTGGAACTGTGATAGGATGCCCCCTGTGCAACAAATCCCGTCGTGAAATTTCCTCGCTCCTAAATATTCCACAGTTAACTGTCAGCTGTATTATAAGAACGTGGAAGTGTTTGGGAACGACAGCAAATCAGCCACGAAGTGGTAGGCCACGTAAACTGACGGAGCGGGGTCGGCGGATGCTGAGGCGCATAATGTGAAGAGGTCGCCAACTTTCTGCAGAGTCAATCACTACAGACCTCCAAACTTCATGTGGCCTTCAGATTAGCTCAAGAACAGTGCGCAGAGAGCTTCATGGAATGGGTTTCCATGGCCGAGCAGCTGCATCCAAGCCATACATCACCAAGTGCAATGCAAAGCGTCAGATGCAGTGGTGTAAAGCACGCCGCCACTGGACTCTAGAGCAGTGGAGACGCGTTCTCTGGAGTGACGAATCACGCTTCTCCATCTGGCAATCTGATGGACGAGTCTGGGTTTGGCGGTTGCCAGGAGAACGGTACTTGTCTGACTGCATTGTGCCAAGTGTAAAGTTTGGTGGAGGGGGGATTATGGTGTGGGGTTGTTTTTCAGGAACTGGGCTTGGCCCCTTAGTTCCAGTGAAAGGAACTCTGAATGCTTCAGCATACCAAGACATTTTGGACAATTCCATGCTCCCAACTTTGTGGGAACAGTTTGGAGCTGGCCCCTTCCTCTTCCAACATGACTATGCACCAGTGCACAAAGCAAGGTCCATAAAGACATGGATGACAGAGTCTGGTGTGGATGAACTTGACTGGCCTGCACAGAGTCCTGACCTCAACCCGATAGAACACCTTTGGGATGAATTAGAGTGGAGACTGAGAGCCAGGCCTACTTGTCCAACATCAGTGTGTGACCTCACAAATGCGCTTGTGGAAGAATGGTCAAAAATTCCCATAAACACACTCCTAAACCTTGTGGACAGCCTTCCCAGAAGAGTTGAAGCTGTTATAGCTGCAAAGGGTGGACCGACGTCATATTGAACCCTATGGATTAGGAATGGGATGTCACTTAAGTTCATATGCGAGTCAAGGCAGGTGAGCGAATACTTTTGGCAATATAGTGTATAAGAGTGCATGATAGAATGATTATTGGAATGATGAGTTATTTTGCTCCACTCTCTGTACATAACTAAAACCAATTCACTATATCACCACGAGTGAAAAGAACCATGAAATACTTCTATAAATTTTCTGATTTGGTGCAGGTCTGTGTGGAAACTTCAACATGGTGCTGTCTGATGAATTGATGACCCCGCAAGGTGTAGTTGAAGGGACAGCCACATCCTTTGCAAATTCTTGGAAGGCTCAATCCAACTGTCCTGACCAGAAAGAGAGGTTTGATGACCCCTGCAGCTACAGCATAGACAGCGGTGAGAAAAAGTTTATTCCCACTCCAACATCCTGCTTTTCTCAGTGAATTTCAAAGCAAAATTAAGTTATTGCAGTTATTGACAAAATGACATTTTAAGAACCTAAACTTAGTCCTTAACCTGATTGAATTATGTTCAGAAAGTTATGCAGAGCACTGGTGCTCTAAACTGAAGGGCAAGGAAGACATTTTTGCCAAATGCCATTCTACTGTTAACCCAGAAAGCTACTATAAGGTACCCTAAGCATTGAACACTTCACATTGATCACATACCCCAAAAACATTTCAGTACAAAATCTTGTATTTGACCATTTACAGAGGTGTAAATATTCAAGCTGCATGTGTGAGAAGAGCGAGGACTGTTTGTGTGCTGTCTTCTCCTCCTATGTTTGGGCATGCGCAGCCAAGGGGGTGTTCCTGCAACGCTGGAGAGACACAGTGTGTGGTAGGAACAAAGTATTTTTTGTAGTCAGTGTGTGCCGGCATGGCAATATATGTTAATGATTTAAAAAACTGTTCAATAAGGGATAAACAAAGGTGGGATCAAAATAGTTGTGCTATATTAACCTATAAGCCTCTACTATTAGCTGCTAATGAATACTGGGTTATTTAACTCAGACAGTAATAATAAGGACATGGTTTGAACTAAGCAATAATTAAATTGTTATATATTGCTTTATATATATCCTATAGGAAAGAATGATGGGCAATAAGAAACTTTTTTTATTTTATATATAGATATATATATAGATGCTGATATGTAGGCTAAAATTCAAAGCATCCCATCAATATATTGCTGAATATATTTTTATACATAGATAGATAGACAGACAGATAGATACTATATTATATAGATAAGTATTTTATAGATTTAGCAAATACTTTTACCTATTTTACATATTTATCTTATTCACCTTTTGTCTCTTACAAATACAGAGAAATACACTAAAAGCTGCCCAGCTTCCCAGAGTTTCAGCTACAATGTTCAGCAATGCCAGCGCACATGCGACTCCCTTAGCTGGGAACGTCAGGGCTGCAGGACTGACTACGTTCCCGTGGATGGGTGTGCCTGTCCAGCAGGGCTCTATGAGAGTATGAATGGTGTTTGTGTGCCCATGGACAAATGCCCCTGCTATCACAGTGGAGAGCACATTAAACCTGGCAAGTCAATTAACATCAAAAATGATCACTGGTAAGTTGTTAACAGTCAGAAACATGAAGTGTGTTAAATACAGTGCAATTATAGCAAATACTTAACACTGTAATATGTCAACTTGTTTAGTATTTGTACAAATGGAAAGCTTCAGTGCCAATCCTGGAAGCCTCGTATTACAGGTTAGTAACTTTACCTTTTGTGCAACAATAATCTGACAGAATGGAAGCAAACACATTCCTTCAATGTTTCTTTTTTAAGTTAGATTTAAATAGGGCTAATAAAATGCTTTATGAGCATATAAATTATGCTTACTTCTTAAACTTCTCTGTATCCCACAGGCTGTCCTGCTCCAAAGGTCTTCTTTAACTGCAGTACAGCAGGGCCAGATGAGCATGGGTTAGAGTGTGCACAAACATGCACACAAAAGAATGCTGATTGTGTAAGTATCATTCACACATTGTGCTTGTATTTTCTTTTCATCTTCCAGGAGAATCCAACTGTCAGAATATGATACCAAAAACTGGCCATTATTAAAGTAAAAATTAGCCTATGTCTGATTTATGTCATTCTGTAATCCTTTTATACTGCTGCACAACTGAATTCTCGATTCTGATTGGTCTGAACTGTGTGGTGTGCATAATTTTTGTAAAACAGCACAGCCCTGACACTAATTCCACATTTATTATTGCTTCTATTAATGCGTTTCTTAAAATTCATTATTGTTTCTATGGTAACACAGGAACTTGGCATGGTGGAGGGTCCACATAATCTATGAAAAAAAAACTTGTGTAACAATGTATACATATAATCATTGATACACTGATGTTTTTCTGAGGAGATGTTTAGTTCACATTTATGCATGCAGTCTCAGCTCAGAGCACTTTGTGTCAGTTTCTCAAGATTTCTGGATAGAGGAGTTTATGCTTTTTGGTTCGGTGTGTGAGTGTGAGAGAGATTGAGAGAGAGAGAGAGAGAGAGAGAGAGGAGGTTGGTGAGGAAACTCAGGGACTTTAAGTCTTTTTAGTCAAACAGCTAAAATACTGCACTGCTTTAAAAAGTTCTTTTTAAGTAATACAGTTAAGTTAAATATAATACTGACATATAATTTGAAAGGTATTTATACATTAGATATTTCCAAATTACAGGAAAAATAGTAGAAACGGAGCAAACATGTTTAGATTAAAAAAATACAAATAAAATGATACTAAATAATGTTTATATATAAATAATGACAGCAATATTCTACATACATATGTATTCGACATAAAAGACCACTTTTCAGACAAAACATAATGAATGCTGTTAAGCTTTGCTGTAAAAAAAAAAAAAAGGTGACAGTCACCGTGTCCAGAAAAAACTGTGGCAGATTGTGAAAGATGCTTAAAATAAACTTTCAACTTTAAATTTTATTATAAAACTGCATGAATTGTGCAGAAATTACAGATAATGACAGCAAATATTGACTTTTGGTTTATTTTTGCTTATAAACTAAACAACCTTTTCTTTATTTTATTACAGTTTACTGCTCTATTATTTACTTGGTATGACAGTTAAATATAATTTTGTTTAAGTATACATCAGTGTAGTTGAGATATAATTTGAAAGGTATTACATTATATTATACATTAATTACAGGAAAAATACATTTTAGCTGTATTTCTAGGCCTTGAAATGAAAAATTCTTATTATGCACTTAGTTTGCACACTATTTCATTTAAATTCAAGTGGTAATGATTGTATTTACATAATGCAAACATTTCATTGCTGTCAGTAGACGGAAATCTGTAGAATTATTTACATGTGTTATTTTTCTTAAGCATGTGGTTTTAACTGTTACTTTTGTTTTTTTTTTCAGTATCTCGCAGACTGTGAGTCGGGATGCAAGTGTCCTGCAGGCCTGCTTGATGACGGTCATGGTAACTGTGTTAATGAGCATGAGTGCCCTTGCAAACATGACAATCACTTTTATGCTCCAGGTTCACAAATAATGGAGGAATGTAACAAATGGTAGGTTTGTAATTCTTGATTCTTCTGGTATTAAAATATTGTTTCACCTTTAAAATGAGTTCAATTGAGCTGCAGCAGAAGTGTAATTTTACAACCCTGCATGGGTCTGCTTTATAGTACTTTTTTTTAAATTGTATAAAGTGTTTCAGTAAGAGTTAGTGATATTTGTAAATTGACTATTTCATTATTTCCCAGTATTTGCAAACGTGGCGAGTGGGACTGCACCAAGTACAAATGTCCTGGCACTTGCACCATCTATGGCAGTGGACATTACAACACATTTGATAAGCAAAGATTTGGTTTTAGTGGCTTCTGTAGTTACATAGCTGTCCAGGTATCTAATATGGCACTTTGTGTGCCAAATTTCTTTTAATACTTTCAGTCATTTGTTAGTATTAAAGTATAAACAGTAATAAATGCTGACCATAGGAGCATATCCCTACTGTGTTATAGCCAGTAATTTGGATGCATGGATAGGTTTATGTTTTATGCAAACCATATGAACTCTTTCGTTTTCTAATGATGCTTGTTTCCTCTGCTTTAAAGAACAACTGTGGAAATAAGACGAGGACATTTAATGTGATCACAGAGAACATGCCATGTGGGACATCAGGGACCTCTTGTTCTAAAGCAGTTCGGATTATATTGGGAGTAAGATCATCACAATAATCAATTATAGTTTATATAGTACTGTTTTAAAGTCTTGGACATCCATTTTTTCTACAACATTTCTTAATGATTTGTGCATTATTGAGTCAGTAAAAAAAAATTGATTATTATTTTTTTTTAATTAATGTTACAAAGAATGTTTGTATACTAGTTAAGAATTTTTACATAAAAAAAACTTTCAGACCAAAAAAAAAAAACCTAATGAATGCTGCTAAGTTTTGCTGCAAATAAAAAGTGATAGAGTCTCCAGAAAATCTGTGGCAGATTCTCCAAGATGCTTAAAAACATTTACTATAAATTAATCTTTTTCTTTGCATGTGCCTTGAATTACTTTAAATTACTTTAATGAGCATATAAAACTATAGGTATATAATTAAAGAAGAAAAAATGAATTACAAGTATCTGTTTGTATGTATATAGGTATGTGTGTGTGTGTGTGTGTGTGTTATACACATGCTGTACTTACACTATGTTCTCTTTTGTTGTCAACCTCAACAGAGAACAGAGCTGGAGTTGAGGGATGGCAAAATGACAGAGATTAAGGCTGAAACAGGTCTATCAATAAAGTTCAATGTGAGATATGTGGGTCTTTACCTGGTCATTGACTCTGAAATTGGTATAACAGTGATGTGGGACTTTAAAACAACAGTCCGCATCATTCTCCAACCCCATCACATGGTGAGTCAAAACTACTAGTAATTGTTTGCTTTCAATTCACATATCACAATAACAAAGAATAATTTTGACCCACATTATCCTGATCACAATATGGCTGGATATACCTAACTGCTTTCCAGGGAGAGGTTTGTGGCTTGTGCGGAAATTTCAATGGAAATGGCAAAGATGACTTCACCACTCAAGACTCGCTGCATGTTTCTGATGTTCTGGAGTTTGTAAACAGCTGGAAACTAGACGATTGCCCAGAGGCTACACTGGACTTTGATCCGTGTTTTCATGCACAAAACCGCCACACTTGGGCAAAACTGCAGTGCAGCATCATTAAATCGGACACTTTCAAAGAGTGCCACAATAAGGTAGGCTAAAGTGAAGCTTAATTTTGTAAAGCCGCTATTTAAATTAAGTTGTGGAGATATTATGTAGACATTTGCTTGAATTTATGGATGTGCAGGTGGAGTGGATGCCATATTTCGATAACTGTGTGAAAGACTCATGTTCATGTGACACTGGTGGGGACTGTGAGTGTTTCTGCACTGCTGTAGCAGCTTATGCACAAGCCTGTAATGAAGCAGGAGTCTGTGTGGCATGGAGAACTCCACAGATCTGTCGTAAGCCTCTTCTCCTCTATAATATCCAATGCAATACCTATGTATCCAGCAATGGATGTCATATTTATAAATGAATTCTATTTGTGACCTTATACCATATACAGAACGGTCACAGTCATGTTTTCAAAACTCACAATTATATTTCACAGTGGAATAAACAGTTATGCTTCAGAATTGTATTTACTAATCAAGAAACATTTACCACAAATCAGCAGCAGTGCATCATATGGTTAAGTTATACAGAATAAGCTTATTGGGATGCTAAATTTATGTGTATGTGTGTCATTTTCCACCAAAAAGCTGTGTTCTGTGACTACTACAATCACCTGAATGAATGCATATGGCACTACAGTCCCTGTGAAACGCCATGCTACAAAACCTGTCTCAACCCTAGCGGTAACTGCACCAACCCCCTACCAAACCTGGAGGGTGAGTCTATAACCTGATTTTTTAGTTTCTGTCTTTATGATTTGCTTTTTAAACAGTGATGTACCATACCAAGTCAATGTAAATCCTGAACTCCTGCATAGTTTTGTGCTCTAACCTGACTCAAAAGCTTGTGTTAAAACAAGTAAAAAAAAATCAGCATACACTATGCTGAAAGTCATTCTTTTATACAGGATGTTATCCTAAATGTCCTCCGGAGAAGCCCATTTTTGATGAGAAGAATCAGATATGCGTTAAGGAATGTCTAGGATGCTTCATTAATGGAACAGAGTATACGCCTGGGGAGAAAATACCAACTAAAATACCGTGCAATATATGGTATAACCAAACACTACTTGGATAACATTTACCTCTGTTTAAGTATGCATGCATGACTGAATCTATGTAAATTGTACATCTGTATTTTTTCAGTTACTGTCATGAAAATGGATCTGAAATATGTTCACTCAAACCTGGTAAGCCCATATCGTAAAATATATATGAGACCCTGTCTTCAGTATCATGTTTTCAAGTATCATGTTACCGCTGCATATTACAAGGACATGAGAATGTATTTGAAGGTTTCTTGCAGTTTATGTTCATATAAGTTCAGATTCATTTGCACCTTAAGTAAAATGTTTTACTAATTCCAAAACATTAACTCTATAAATTACGTCGTTCACAGCCATTATTTTAATCATATAACTAAATATAATACTGCACTTTAAAAGCCTCACATGGTAGCAGAAGTGACAGGGAGGAGAATGCTATTTTTTGCTTCCATATACTAATTTTCTTTTTATTTATTTTCCCTAATGCATTTTACTATATACAAGTAAATATAAAAATATACATATACTAGTGTACAGTGTAATTATTCCCCACCCCACATATCCTAGCCTGTTAGTCATCTAGTGACAGAATGTAGTGGGAGTCATGATTGCTCAAGGGTCAGGGGTCAAATTTATGTCCTTCTGATCAGTAGCACAGAGCCTTATACACTGAGCCACGACTGCCTCCTGAGTCATCACTGCCTAATTTATGCTACTTTCAGCCTCTTATGACTAGCATAATAAATAAATGAGTCAAACCAGCATCTAACAGTTAACTTTAGATATTCTTAGATGTTCTTGGGTTTTGTTAAGTTCATTATTGACTTTAATTTCAATTTTGTTCTGACACTTGTCTCACTCTTGTGCAGTGTGAGCTGTGTAGCTAAATGCATGTGCCAAGATTGTGAAGAATTTGTAGAAATGCTACACAAAACAGTCTCTGTGCACCAAAGAAGATAGAACACATAGTTAATACATTTTTTATGGATTGAAAAATTGAATTATTTGATTAAATTCACTCATATCATCAATGCTAATACTTAATAAATGCACATTGTCTTTTAAAGGGTGCTGCTTTTACAATGGAAAAGAATATAATGACACTGATGTCATATACAATGTAACAGACAACATGGGAACATGCTACTATGCTATATGCATAAATAACACTGTCAGCAATAGCAGCTATCCCTGCCAAGTAGGCACCACACAACCACCAACAACAGAAACATCAGCAGTAACAACAACAACACCTGAACCAAAACCAACAACTACTCCAGTAGTTACAACTGAATCAACAACATCACAGGAAACAACAACAAGTGTATCAACTACAACAGGCAGTACTACAACACCATGCATTATATGTGACTGGACTGACTGGATCAATATATATAACCCATCAAATGGGGGAGATGATTTAGAAACATATGAAAATATCAAGAACAATGGAACTAAGATATGTGAAAAACCAGAAATCATCCAGTGCAGGAGTGCACAAAAACCTGATGTGTCTCTTGAAGACATTATAATAGGTACAGGCCAGGTTGTGGAGTGCAATGTTTCATTTGGTTTAGTGTGCGAAAAGAGGAAACAGACAGCACGCCCATACAAATGTTTGGATTATGAAATTAAGGTATTCTGTTGTAGAGAATGTGATTCTACCACAACCACTACTCCAGTGATTACCACAACATCCCAGCATACAATAACAACAACTGAATCCCCTGTACCAAGTACAACAACCAAAGGTAGTACAACCCTTAAAACGGGGCCAACGTCTACAACTGAAAAAACTACCAAGCCAACAATGACTCCAGTGGTTCCAACTAAATCAACCACATCTCAGCAGACAGAAACAACGCCACCACCTACGGTATCATCTATAACACCTGAAACTGAGACAACATCTACAACTGGAAAAACTACCACACCAACAATGACTCCAGTAGTTCCAACTGAATCAACCACATCTCAGCAGACAGAAACAACAACACAATTTATTTTTTCAACTACAACACCTGAAGGCAGTACAACACTTAAAACTGAGCTAACATCATCTTCTGGAACAACAACAAAACCAACAACTACTACAGTGGTGACAACAACTACAACTCCTGTACCAAGTACAGAAACTGAAGGTAGTACAACCCTTAAAACGGGGCCAACGTCTACAACTGAAAAAACTACCAAACCAACAATGACTCCAGTAGTTCCAACTGAAACAACCACATCTCAGCAGACAAAAACAACACCACCACCTACGGTATCATCTACAACACCTGAAGCTGAGCCAACATCTACAACTGGAAAAACTACCAAACCAACAATGACTCCAGTAGTTCCAACTGAATCAACCACATCTCAGCAGACAGAAACAACAACACAATTTATTTTTTCAACTACAACACCTGAAGGCAGTACAACACTTAAAACTGAGCTAACATCATCTTCTGGAACAACAACAAAACCAACAACTACTACAGTGGTGACAACAACTACAACTCCTGTACCAAGTACAGAAACTGAAGGTAGTACAACCCTTAAAACGGGGCCAACATCTACAACTGAAAAAACTACCAAGTCAACAATGACTCCAGTAGTTCCAACTAAATCAACCACATCTCAGCAGACAGAAACAACGCCACCACCTATGGTATCATCTACAACACCTAAAACTGAGCCAACGCCTACAACTGAAAAAACTACCAAACCAACAGCTACTACAGTGGTGACAACAACATCTCATCAAACAGTCACAACAACTGAGCTAACAAAAGAAACAGATTTAACAGTTGTGACAGGGGCAACCACCAAACAAACTCAACCAACAGGTTCTCAAGTTATTTTAACAACCACACCTGAAACTGAGCCAACATCTACAACTGGAAAAACTACCAAACTAACAACTACTCCAGTAACTACAACTGAATCAACCACATCTCAACAGACAGAAACAACAACACCATTTATTTTTTCAACTACAACACCTGAAGGCAGTACAACACTTAACACTGAGCCAACATCTTCCTCTGGAACAACAACGAAAACAACAACTACTACAGTGGTGACAACAACTACAACTCCTGTACCAAGTACATCAACTGAAGGTAGTACAACCATTAAAACAGTTACAACTGAATCAACAACATCACAGGAAACAGCAACAAGTGTATCAACTACAACAGGCAGTACTACAATCAGTGAAACTACACCATGCATTATATGTGACTGGACTGACTGGATCAATATATATAACCCATCAAATGGGGGAGATGATTTAGAAACATATGAAAATATCAAGAACAATGGAACTAAGATATGTGAAAAACCAGAAATCATCCAGTGCAGGAGTGCACAAAAACCTGATGTGTCTCTGGAAGACATTATAATAGGTACAGGTCAGGTTGTGGAGTGCAATGTTTCATTTGGTTTAGTGTGCGAAAAGAGGAAACAGACAGAACGCCCATACAAATGTTTGGATTATGAAATTAAGGTATTCTGTTGTAGAGAATGTGATTCTACCACAACCACTACTCCAGTGATTACCACAACATCCCAGCATACAATAACAACAACTGAATCCCCTGTACCAAGTACAACAACCAAAGGTAGTACAACCCTTAAAACGGGGCCAACGTCTACAACTGAAAAAACCACCAAACCAACAATGACTCCAGTAGTTCCAACTGAAACAACCACATCTCAGCAGACAAAAACAACACCACCACCTACGGTATCATCTACAACACCTGAAGCTGAGCCAACATCTACAACTGGAAAAACTACCAAACCAACAATGACTCCAGTAGTTCCAACTGAATCAACCACATCTCAGCAGACAGGAACAACAACACCATTTATTTTTTCAACTACAACACCTGAAGGCAGTACAACACTTAAAACTGAGCCAACATCATCTTCTGGAACAACAACAAAACCAACAACTACTACAGTGGTGACAACAACTACAACTCCTGTACCAAGTACAGAAACTGAAGGTAGTACAACCCTTAAAACGGGGCCAACGTCTACAACTGAAAAAACTACCAAACCAACAATGACTCCAGTAGTTCCAACTGAAACAACCACATCTCAGCAGACAAAAACAACACCACCACCTACAGTATCATCTACAACACCTGAAGCTGAGCCAACATCTACAACTGGAAAAACTACCAAACCAACAATGACTCCAGTAGTTCCAACTGAATCAACCACATCTCAGCAGACAGAAACAACAACACAATTTATTTTTTCAACTACAACACCTGAAGGCAGTACAACACTTAAAACTGAGCTAACATCATCTTCTGGAACAACAACAAAACCAACAACTACTACAGTGGTGACAACAACTACAACTCCTGTACCAAGTACAGAAACTGAAGGTAGTACAACCCTTAAAACGGGGCCAACATCTACAACTGAAAAAACTACCAAGTCAACAATGACTCCAGTAGTTCCAACTAAATCAACCACATCTCAGCAGACAGAAACAACGCCACCACCTATGGTATCATCTACAACACCTAAAACTGAGCCAACGCCTACAACTGAAAAAACTACCAAACCAACAGCTACTACAGTGGTGACAACAACATCTCATCAAACAGTCACAACAACTGAGCTAACAAAAGAAACAGATTTAACAGTTGTGACAGGGGCAACCACCAAACAAACTCAACCAACAGGTTCTCAAGTTATTTTAACAACCACACCTGAAACTGAGCCAACATCTACAACTGGAAAAACTACCAAACTAACAACTACTCCAGTAACTACAACTGAATCAACCACATCTCAACAGACAGAAACAACAACACCATTTATTTTTTCAACTACAACACCTGAAGGCAGTACAACACTTAACACTGAGCCAACATCTTCCTCTGGAACAACAACGAAAACAACAACTACTACAGTGGTGACAACAACTACAACTCCTGTACCAAGTACATCAACTGAAGGTAGTACAACCATTAAAACAGTTACAACTGAATCAACAACATCACAGGAAACAGCAACAAGTGTATCAACTACAACAGGCAGTACTACAATCAGTGAAACTACACCATGCATTATATGTGACTGGACTGACTGGATCAATATATATAACCCATCAAATGGGGGAGATGATTTAGAAACATATGAAAATATCAAGAACAATGGAACTAAGATATGTGAAAAACCAGAAATCATCCAGTGCAGGAGTGCACAAAAACCTGATGTGTCTCTGGAAGACATTATAATAGGTACAGGTCAGGTTGTGGAGTGCAATGTTTCATTTGGCTTAGTGTGCGAAAAGAGGAAACAGACAGCACGCCCATACAAATGTTTGGATTATGAAATTAAGGTATTCTGTTGTAGAGAATGTGATTCTACCACAACCACTACTCCAGTGATTACCACAACATCCCAGCATACAATAACAACAACTGAATCCCCTGTACCAAGTACAACAACCAAAGGTAGTACAACCCTTAAAACGGGGCCAACGTCTACAACTGAAAAAACCACCAAACCAACAATGACTCCAGTAGTTCCAACTGAAACAACCACATCTCAGCAGACAAAAACAACACCACCACCTATGGTATCATCTACAACACCTGAAGCTGAGCCAACATCTACAACTGGAAAAACTACCAAACCAACAATGACTCCAGTAGTTCCAACTGAATCAACCACATCTCAGCAGACAGGAACAACAACACCATTTATTTTTTCAACTACAACACCTGAAGGCAGTACAACACTTAAAACTGAGCCAACATCATCTTCTGGAACAACAACAAAACCAACAACTACTACAGTGGTGACAACAACTACAACTCCTGTACCAAGTACAGAAACTGAAGGTAGTACAACCCTTAAAACGGGGCCAACGTCTACAACTGAAAAAACTACCAAACCAACAATGACTCCAGTAGTTCCAACTGAAACAACCACATCTCTGCAGACAAAAACAACACCACCACCTACGGTATCATCTACAACACCTGAAGCTGAGCCAACATCTACAACTGGAAAAACTACCAAACCAACAATGACTCCAGTAGTTCCAACTGAATCAACCACATCTCAGCAGACAGAAACAACAACACCATTTATTTTTTCAACTACAACACCTGAAGGCAGTACAACACTTAAAACTGAGCCAACATCATCTTCTGGAACAACAACAAAACCAACAACTACTACAGTGGTGACAACAACTACAACTCCTGTACCAAGTACAGAAACTGAAGGTAGTACAACCCTTAAAACGGGGCCAACGTCTACAACTGAAAAAACTACCAAACCAACAATGACTCCAGTAGTTCCAACTGAAACAACCACATCTCTGCAGACAAAAACAACACCACCACCTACGGTATCATCTACAACACCTGAAGCTGAGCCAACATCTACAACTGGAAAAACTACCAAACCAACAATGACTCCAGTAGTTCCAACTGAATCAACCACATCTCAGCAGACAGAAACAACAACACCATTTATTTTTTCAACTACAACACCTGAAGGCAGTACAACACTTAAAACTGAGCCAACATCATCTTCTGGAACAACAACAAAACCAACAACTACTACAGTGGTGACAACAACTACAACTCCTGTACCAAGTACAGAAACTGAAGGTAGTACAACCCTTAAAACGGGGCCAACGTCTACAACTGAAAAAACTACCAAACCAACAATGACTCCAGTAGTTCCAACTGAAACAACCACATCTCAGCAGACAAAAACAACACCACCACCTACAGTATCATCTACAACACCTGAAGCTGAGCCAACATCTACAACTGGAAAAACTACCAAACCAACAATGACTCCAGTAGTTCCAACTGAATCAACCACATCTCAGCAGACAGAAACAACAACACCATTTATTTTTTCAACTACAACACCTGAAGGCAGTACAACACTTAAAACTGAGCCAACATCATCTTCTGGAACAACAACAAAACCAACAACTACTACAGTGGTGACAACAACTACAACTCCTGTACCAAGTACAGAAACTGAAGGTAGTACAACCCTTAAAACGGGGCCAACGTCTACAACTGAAAAAACTACCAAACCAACAATGACTCCAGTAGTTCCAACTGAAACAACCACATCTCAGCAGACAAAAACAACACCACCACCTACAGTATCATCTACAACACCTGAAGCTGAGCCAACATCTACAACTGGAAAACCTACCAAACCAACAACTACTACAGTGGTGACAACATCTCATCAAACAGTATCAACAACAACTGAGCTAACAAAAGAAACAGCTGTGATAGGGCCAACCACCAAACAAACTCAACCAACAGGCCCTCAAGTTATTGTAACAACCACATCTGAAACAGAGCCAACATCTACAACTGGCAAATATACCAAACCAACAAATACTCCACTAACTACAACTGAATCAACATCACAACAAACAGTAACAACTCCATATCCTGTACCAACTACAACAGCTGAAAGCAGTACAACACCTGAAACTGAGCTAACATCTACAACTGGAAGAACTACCAAACCAACAATGACTCCAGTAGTTCCAACCACATCTCATCAGACAGAAACAACACCACCATTTATTGTTTCAACTACAACCCCTGAAGGAAGTACAACACTTAAAACTGAGCCAACATCTTCTTCTGGAACAACAACAAAACCAACAACTACTATAGTGGTGATAACAACTACAACTCCTGTACCAAGTACAACAACTGAAGGTAGTACAACCCTTAAAACGGAGCCAACATCTACAACTGAAAAAACTGCCAAACCAACAATGACTCCAGTAGTTCCAACTAAATCAACGACATCTCAGCAGACAGAAACAGCAACAACACCTATGGTATCAACACCTGAAACTGAGCCAACAGCTACAACTAAAACTCAGACAACAACTACAACAGAAAAAACTACCAAACCAACCACTACTCCAGTAACTACAACTGAATCAACATCACAACAAACAGTAACAATAACGCCACATCCTGTACCCACTACAACAGCTGAAAGCAGTATAACATCTGAAACTGAGCCAACATCTACAACTGGAAAAACTACCAAACCAACAACTACTCCAGTAGTTACAATTCAATCAACAACATCTCAGCAAACTGTAACCACAACAACTTTTGTATCAAGCACAAAATCTGAAAGAAGTACACCTGAAACTCAGACAACTACAACTGGAAAGACTACCAAACCAACCACTACTCCAGTAGCTTCAACAACAGAGTGTTTCTGCATAATAAATGGAAAGCATTATAAACCAGGTTAGATTATAGTACATATTTATACAGTTTAGGAGCTTATGAAATAACACATCGCTTGTAATGTAAAGCAATATTTGTATTAAATATATTTTTTCTTTTCTTTTTCGAATGAGCCTTACATGACATTATTTCATGGCATTTACCTCCATTTCTTTATCACTTTACTAGGAGAACCAATACTTGAAGATAAAGACATTGGCTCGAGTGTATGTTTGACCATGATCTGTTCTGATAGTTGTGTAATATATAACACAACAAGACCATGCCCACCAACACCAACACCAACACCAACACTACCAACAGAGAAAAACTGCACAGACTGGGGAGTAAAAGTAAGTATCACACACAAATAATTCTCTGGAGAATAAAATCTTGTCAAATCATATTGATGGGATACCTTTGCTTTTCTCCTTGAATGTTTTTAATTAGAATAGCTTTTTTTAGACTTGCCAGACATTTCATTAACAGGTAAATGTTAGACTTGTTTGTGTCTTTAACCAATTCTGATGGCACTGGATATGCATTGGGAAAAGATCCCAAAGGTTGTAAAACAATTTATTACAGAAATTATAGCAATTGTTGAAATGCATGCCTCCTGGTGGTCCAGCGGCAGGATCCTGTGATCTCATTGCTGCAGCCCGGGTTTGATTCCTGGACAGTTAGCTCTCAGTGCTGGTCCCATGCCCGGATAAAATGGGAGGGTTGCGTCAGGAAGGTCATCTGGCGTAATACCTGTGCCAGATCAAAACATGCGGACCAAATGATCCGCTGTTGCAACCCCAAACAGGGAGCAGCCGAAAAAACAACAACAACAACATACCAGATTGTAGAAATGCATTTTTAGATCATTTGATTTTACAACGGTCTGAATGATAGAACTTGAAATGATTAATTTTGTATGTTTTGTAGGCTAAATTAAAATTCATTAACTGAACTGAAAATGACAATTGCATGTATAATATTCTGTGAATATTTACATGTGACTGTAACAAAACTAATATGTTGTATATGATGCATTAAAATGTGCTATTTTTTCTGGTGATAGGAAAATATCACATTTGAGATCTGTAACTGCACAATGGCCAGGTGCATTGAAAACAATATTATTGAGATCATCCCATATGAATGTCCACCTCTTCAAAATATCACCTGTTCAAATCGCAAACCACCTGTTCTGGTGCCAGATGAAAATTACTGCTGTGAACAACGTGCTTGTGACTGTGAGTGAAAGGCATACTCCTATTTAAATAGCATAATGAATAACAAATGAATAATATATACATAATATTAATTAAATAATTAGAATTGGTTCGTACATTTTGCGTCCAAATTTTGGTCATGTAAATGTTGACCCATTTTGTCCAATAAAAAAAGAAGGATTATTTAAAGTAAAAATACAGTTTTCAATAAAAATTAAATATACTGCAAGAAATAAAAACAATAAAATAATTTTCTCTGTTTCAGGCTTTTGTGAAGGCTGGGGTGATCCTCACTACAAAACATTTGATGGACGGTTCTATAGTCATCAAGGAGAATGCACATATGTTTTAATGCAGGAAATCAGTCCTAAACATCACTTGAAAATTTACATTGATAACGTCAATTGTGACCCCCGAGAATCTGTGTCATGCCCAAGATCTATCATTGTGTCCTACAACAATCTAGTGGTCACACTGAAAAACCACAACCTTATAGGGGCTGCCAAGCTGGAGGTGAGGTTTAACATCAGAACATCTACACAAAGGTTTATGCTAAGCCAGTAAGTGCTTAATTGTGGTTAATCTGTCCTACCTTTATCAACACAGGCTTTATTGGGGAAATCTACTATGAAATTACCATTTCAACAAAATGGCCTGAGGGTGCTGAGCTCAGTGTTGAACTTAATCCTGGAGATTCCAAAACTGAATGTTGTGGTCATGTTTGGAGTCACCGGTTTCAGTGTAAACTTGCCATTTCAGTATTTTGGGAACAACACTCAAGGACACTGTGGTATGGAATAATAAGTGCGAGTATTTTACAATAAAACAAAATGTAACTTTAAAATTTTTTTATTAAGTCCATAGTCATAGTGTGTTGTGGAATTAAGTGGAACACACTGTAAGACCATTAGGGATAAATAAAGGATTCAAGTGAATTAAGCATATACCAAGAGATATACACTTATAGTAAGCTTGCCATTAAAAGACATTCATAGTTATTTTATTTTACTGTTAAATTTCATATCAAATTATGACATAATGTTATAATACATGCAAATTTGCAAAATTCAAATCTTTTACTTTTAATTCCCTTAGGTACATGCAACAACAACATGGATGATGACTGCATGCTACCAGGGGGGACATTTGTAGATAACTGTGCAGCAATGGCAAACTATTGGCAAGCTAAAGACCTGAACAACCCCGAATGCAAACCACCACCAGTGGAGCCAGAAACAGCTGCGCCCACAAAAACTCCTTGTCCGATCAACACAGTGTGTGAGCTTCTAAAGAGCGAGTGAGTATTATATCCATTAGCCTCTTTGCTAATGGGTTTTTAAAGATTTTTAAACTTTTTAAAAAAATGAACAGATTTTTTTCTTTGTAAACTAAGATTCAATTGTAAGATTAATTAAAAGGTACAGAGGCAAAAATTATGTAATTTCTGAAACGTTTTGTTTGCACTGATACCTGCATTGTTATCTGTTTGCATCTTACCACAAGAGTCTGATACTTGGCACTGGACTAATGTGGACTGATTATCAATTGATATCATATTGCTCATTTTGCTTTTCACATAACATATGCAACAACTATGTAAATCTTTCTCACTATTTTCCAGTTTGTTTAAGGAGTGTCATCGCCTTGTGTCCCCTGAAAACTACTTTGCAGGCTGCCAGTTTGACAGTTGTCATACGAGCAACCCAGCTGTGGTCTGTACCAGTGTTCAGACCTATGCATCACATTGCTCTCAGGCTGGTATCTGCATAAACTGGAGGGACCACACTAATCTATGCAGTAAGCCACCTAACAATATGCAGCAGCCCATTTTATGGAGATGCATGATCCCATTCTCATGAGAATGTAATTACATAAAACAAAAAGCATGTGAAACAACATGCAAGTATAAGCTTTGTATTAAGTGTGAAATGGTGACGTATGGATGCTCTCAGATTAGTTTGAGCTGTGTATCCATGATGAAATTATATGTATGTTGTATGTTATTTCCCCAGCTGCCGAATGTCCAGCAGATAAAGTGTACCAACCTTGTGGACCTGCTGATCCTCCAACCTGCAAAGACAAGTGCATATTTATATCTATTTAATTTCTTATAACTAAACTTTATCTAAACTATACTAAAATATACCTGTATAATTTATCTAATCTTCTCTGAAGTGGTTGTGTATGAGTTATAATTGGTGGTATATGATAATGCAGCTAGTTTGATTGATGTAAAAATTATAAGAAGTGAAATGGAAGGTGGATGATATGCAAATTAATTCCAGAAAACTGCATTTATATTCCTTATGCCAATGAGCAGACATTTATTCGGATGTATTCAGATAAGGATGGAATTTCTTAAGGCTTAATATCTTATTGTTTTTATTATAAGGCCTGAAGACCATTTCCTTAACATGACCACTGAGGGTTGTTTCTGTCCTGATGGCATGAAGCTCTTCAGTAAGGAGTCAGGAGTGTGTGTTGACAAGTGTGGTAAGTGATTAGCTTGTCTCTATAACCTGATCACATAAGTATACAGTCACCTCAAGAAAGACAGACCATTTTAATTAGAACATAAAGTGACATGTGGATACCCTTTTCCAGAGCCCAGAGTTTCACTAGGATTAATTAAATTGTTTGAAAATCAATTTAAACACCAAGTCTAATCTTCCTGGCAGAGGCCACAAGGTTTCGAGCTGAAATATCCTGCTAGCTGAATTTCTGATTCCATAATGCTTTATCAAAGCCAAAACACAAAACAGCCCCAAGGCATGACTGTTCTATCACTGTATTGCCCGGTAGGAAAGGCTTTATTTGTACAACTGAAATAATCATGTCCACTGGTTAAACAACACAATAATAATCTCCAGACACATCATGGTTTCTAAATGTCGCTTTTAAGGACAAAACAAATTGTAGCATCAAACAAAACACAATTGTAGAATCTAACTGTAAATATGTGTCCAGTAGATAGTCTGTGGTGACTTGATAAAATAATTTTGAACCTGTGCCATGCATAATTGGTTCAGAGGCAGGGACTGTTTGTCCATCATTAATATAAATGTAATGAATTTCTACTACTACTACTACTACTACTATTACTAATAATAATAATGCTGTACACTATAGTAATAACTGCCTTAATGTTTGATGTATCTTTGTCTTTGTAGGATGCCTGGACCCCTCTGGTCAAGGACGAGAGGTAATTTCAGGTTCTTCTTGCATTTTAAATTTGCAAAGCAAATTTTGTAATTTTTTGCAAAAAATTATTTAAAAATTAAAAAATAATTATTAAAATAAAATAAAATAAAAATAAAATTTTTAAAATAAAAATTATTTGCAATTCCAACAGTTTTGAATTCTGTAACACTGATTGATACCTATCATATAATCATTAACTGGCCTGTTGGTATTTTTGGTTAGCCCAGATCATTAGCCCACAAAGGCATGAAGGCTATGATAAAAAGAATTAATAGAATTAATACAGTATATATGGGTAATTCTGCCTAGATGAATGGGTGATTGTGACAAGATACAGATATGTATTATGTAGCAGTTCTGTAGAATCAAATAATACTGTGACATTGTCTCTGAATTTAAATGGTAGTTTGGAGAAGAGTTCCAGTATGGTTGCCAGGACTGTGTCTGTGATGAGGGATCAGTATCCATCATCTGCAAACCAAAGCAGTGTTCAAACAACAGCAACCAACTGACTTGCAGCGATCCAGGATTTATTGTGGTCAATGTGACAGATCCGTTGGATGCCTGTTGCACTATACATACCTGCAGTAAGATAGCATTATTGTTTTTTTTTAGTTGCTTAGTGTTTGCTTGTGATTCTTCTATTGTATTAAGGTTCTTTCTACTAAATACAAAATCCTTAAATGGTTTAGAGATTTATGTAGTGTTTGGATGTAGACATGTTTCTGTTGAATTCTTCTGCTGTCATTCAATGAAATCAGCAAATCGGTTAGGTGTAAATATATATGTTTTACATGACTCCATGACTTTCTGGCACTTATTTCAGGCTGTGAGAGCAGCACCTGCCCCAGTGTAAATGCCAAGTGTCCTATCGGCTACACTCCTGTATTCAAAGTGCCAGAAGGGAAATGCTGCCCTGAATACACATGCGGTATGAATAATGACAAATATGAATATTATCTTTCATCATAATGTCATATATGTTTTCTAATATTTGTTTACAATTACATGGTTTGTTCTCACAGAGCCGAAGAGTGTATGTGTCCATAAGAGACAGGAGTATGAGGTAACTGAGAAAGACATTTACAGCTTTGCTAAAATGTCACACGCAAGATATGTGTTGCAGGTTTTGTAGCTATAACAACCATGTCCTTTATAAATCATTACATATAACATATAACTCTCCATTCCAGCCTGGTACTTCAATCCCCGTCATCGATTGCCAGGAGTGCCACTGCACCTGGGATGTGGATCCGAATACACAATTGTATAAGGTCCAGTGTGGAATGGTGACTTGCAATGAGAAGTGTGAACCAGTGAGTTTTGGTTAACTTTCTCCCACAGTCTATATAACACTTTGAACAAATGTGTTACTTTGCTGATAAACTGTGTACATGCTATAAGGGCAATTAGCTGCAAAACTATATCTTTTTTGTGGGGGGATTATATATCTTTTTATGGGAATGCCTCTGCAATTAAAGGAGTATGAATATACATTGAGATATGTGAGGCAATGCTAATTCAGGGGTTAATGCTCAGAAATAATAATAATCTTAAGTTTCTTCTAAAACCTTTAGCAAACCCCTGAGACATCCTTTGTGTCTTAACTTAACTGCCTTAACAATGGTGGCTCACATCGAATAAATGCCAGCATTAGTAAAAGCAGCTGTAGAATGAATAAATGTAAATGTTGTATTCCATCCCATACAGTATGGCCTATATTTTCATGATCAAGTCACATTAATTCTTGGTATTACAATTAACACAAAGAGCAGCAAATTACATATATCACCTAAAACTCAAATACACATTGTGTCTTTTCATGCAGTTTCATGGGGTTCCCTCAAATGGGTGTGCATTCCACTGCAGTATATACATATGGGTTAATTTCTTATTTCTGTGTTGGCAAGAAATTTGGCAAGTGAACTATTTCTGTTAGACACATAATGATTCAATTAATTAATAATGTTCCATATGTAGTAACAGATCAGCTGATAGTAATTTCCTCATCAGAAATTCAGATAGAGCGCAAACTGATGTTTTTATCTTATAAGGAAAACATAGTGCTGATTAGTTGTAATTTGTTCATTTGTACTTTTTCTTTGCTATTTGCTATAGTTTTTCTATGCAATTTCCCAAGCTGTCTGGGTTGAAAAAAGGAATAAAAGTGAATGACAATTATTTTATATAATAATCCATCAGTACGAACATTGCATAAACAGGGTAACAGATCTAATGAATCTCTCTCTCTCTCTCTCTCTCTCTCTCTCAGGGATATAGCTATGTGGAATCAGACACTGATGAATGCTGTGGAAAATGTGTAAAGAGAAAATGTGTCCTTAACTACAATGGCACAGTACAGATATTGGAGGTAATGGCCATGGAACAATTGATTTATAGATAGAAAATAATATGGAATTCTTGGGAATTCTTAAGTGCATGTGTAGAATTTACTAAGGTTTTACTAGCTTTACTAGGTCTTAAACCATTCATTAAATAATTGTAATATTTTAAAATTTCTAAAGGGATGTTATTTTATATTTATTAAAAAACATACAGCTGTAAAGTAGTACTCTAAAATGAGTACATAAGTGACTTATAGGTTTTGCTCTTGTTGTGAAGTATTCTGTGAGATTTTATGTGCACTGGTGTGTGTGTGTGTGTGTGCGCAGAATGGGGCAGAATGGACTCCTTCAAATGATGCATGTGACAAATTCATCTGCACACTGACTGATGGAGAATATGTTACTACTAACTATAAGATCCAGTGCCCACCATTCAACATCAGCAATTGCCAGCCTGTAAGACACACACACACACACACAAACTACTAACTTTAAGTGCTGCACACGAACGAATTTCACAAATCATAAATGCTTAACAAAATACGAAAATGAAAGTATGTAACCTGTTCTGCAGTTATTTAAAGCTCATAACTTCAAAAATGTACATTTTTCCAAACATTTATTTTTTATTGCTTTTCTTCTGGGGTAGTAACAGTAAGGATAATTTACTATCTGTTATAGAAAATTGTTTTATCAGAATGCTGGTCATTGTTGGAATTTAAGTAGATATTTCTTTAATTGGGTTTACTGCCATATAAAAAGCACATATGTTCAGGGATGATCTTTTTCTGCAGGGTACTGTGCAACTTTCCGCTAATCGCTGCTGCCAAGTCTGTGAGTAACACTATACAATAATGTATTTGATTAATCTTGATGTATCTTTAAGAATCAGACACAACTACATTACAACCAACAACTATCAACTACAGTGGTTCAAGAAAATTATGGTATCTTCTCTCTCTCTCTCTCTCTCTCTCTCTCTCACTCTGTGTGTGTGTGTGTGTTTGTATGTTCTCAGGTGTGGATATGGACAGTGGATGTAAAGTACAGACCACTTTTGATTACATCACTCACAATAGCTGCCGGTCAAAGACCAGAGTGGAACAAACACACTGTCAGGGACATTGTAACAGCTACAGCAAGTGAGTACACACACACACACACACACACACACACACACAATATACATATAAACTTGTAATTATTATTATATTACTTTATTATTAATTATTAATTATATTTATATGTAAGGAATAACACACAAATGGCCGTACTATAAGATAATACTTCCAAAATGTATTACTTTTTTTTTTAATTCAGTGCAACTGTATTGTGTTATTCCAATTATACCACAGTCATTCGCAAATGATTTGCATTTTTTATTTATTATCAAACATCATGTTGCACTTTTTACAGTTTACAGTTACTTTCAGGATTGTATAATGTCCATTAGACCACTTAGTCCCTGTTATCTATTAAGTTACAGCAGCTGTAAACAGTCGTTCCCTCAGCATATTCCTTTCTTTTTTGAGAGTAAAATGCACCTAGTCATCTTACTAAGAAAGCACCAAGCATAAACTCCTCGATTCCTAAGACATTCCCATACTGGCAAACTTTCTAACACACAATGACTATTACAAAGTGCTCAGACCCTCGAATCCTAACAAAATAACTTCAGGCTATGTATGAGTTGTTGCTATAGAAACAATAATGCATTAAAATAAACCTAGTTACAGACAAAACTGCTGTGAAAGCCATGCAGGTATACACCTTCTAACCAAACAGAATTGATCATTCAGCCATGCTGTGTTATTTCATATCTATTTGTTTGTCTGTCTGTTCCAGGTACACTGAGTTAGGTGCTTCATCATGTAGCTGTTGTCAAGCGAGTCGCACCAGTAAGCGCCAAGTGAGTCTGGACTGTCTGAATGGAGAAATAATAAATCACACCTACTTCCATGTTGAGGCATGCAGCTGTGACCAGACTAAGTGTCTTGGAAAGTTCCAGAGCGTACACACTGACACAGAAGATCCTCGCCGCAGACGCAGCTTCAGACTCCCATAAGGATGCACCTTAACAGCAATATCACCTTAACATCACAGTCAGAAAGAGCTCCCTGTTATGCATTTTGTGTTTAGAAATTTTGAAAAGATTTCACATGCTTTATTATGATTATTTTCAAAGATGTCATTTATAGGATCGAATTGCTTTGCTTTTAATTCAGATATATATGTAGCTGTTTAAATAAAGTGCAGTTTAAAAGTCTTTGGTCATCAGTTGATGTAATCCAGTGCACACAAAGTAGACTTAAAGTAAACTATATGATTGTATGTGTGAGATGAGTTCCCTTTTTCAACTTTTTTTAAATGTTCACTGTGTGATAACTAACAAATATTAAACATAATATTATAGAGTTTAAGTCAATCATCCACCAGTAATGTGTATCATATACAGGTATTAATATATACATTAATAGCATTATTTTAATATATGTTATAAAATATATGATATATTATTTTAATATAAACTTCAGCTTCCTATACCACCATGAATTCACAAATATGTCTGCACAAATATCTCTTGCCACTTAACATTTAGTATTTAAGTGCAGGTAATGAGATTCAGATTTTCTCTAGTTTTCTCTCCCATCCCAAAAACATGGTGGCAGGCTGCATCATATTGCCCACAGGTGTAAGTGTGTGTGCATGTGAGTGTGTGTGTGTGTGTGTGTGTGCGTGTGTGTCAAAGTCAAAAGTCAAAGAAGCTTTATTGTCACTTCAACCATATATAGCTGATGCAGTACTCAGTGGAGTGAAACAACGTTCCTCCTAGACCAAAGGTGCTACACATAACAAAGTACAGTGACGCAGACAAACATAGAGCTAAACATAGAGATAAAAACTAAACTATACTTAAGGTGCAATCTTTAGTAAAAACTAGACATACAACAGAAGTGCACAGGATGACAAGACAAGACAGTGCAGACAAACAACATATAGACCGACTCTGTGCAAAAGAATAGTGTGTGTGTGTGTGTGTGTGTGTGTGTGTGCTTGTGTGCATGTGCGTGTATGTGTGTGTGTGTATGTGTGATCCTCTGGCTATATAACCTTGTCATGACAAAGTTTGTGGCAAGATTTAGAGAGCTTCCAGAAACCAACTGAGCGAGGGAATTGTTTGTCAGCTGATTTCTTTAGCTTTCTTCAGCTTGGGCTACAGCAAAAAAAAACAGACAAACAACTGAAGCTTTGCTGCTGTTGAGCTGGCACAGGCCTATTGGTTTTTCTCTCACTCCCATTCGAAGGCTTACTTCTCAGTGCGTTAATAAAAGCAGCACAAATAGGTATCGTATAGGTACATATTATTAATTATCTAAGTACACTCATCCACTATAGGTAATCCATAAGAATTACATATAGTATCTGTAAAGTAAGTTAAAGAAAAAAGAAAAGGGCCCATTACCTACAGGTGGTGGGATACTAACATTAATTTTATATTGTGTCTGTGAAGTGATTAGTAGTAGATTGAGCATGTTAGGCTCATTTATTCTAAACACAGCCACATCCCCAATTTTATCCAGGTTATTGCAACATTTTTATTTTTCCTATATTCCCTTTCATCTCATTTTATTTATTTATTTATTTTTATATATGTTGTATTTCACATTAAGGATGGGGGAAAGCTCTGACATGATTTCCTGGTTTCACAATGTTTTGTTTTTTTTTACATCACAAAATCTTGCCAATTTAAGGTGTGTAAACTTTTACGTCCACTGTAGATCAGTGCTCTTTCTTAGGAAACAAACTTGTACCTGTGTTAGTATAAGAAAGTGGTTGGTACACGTTCCTGTGTTAAGTGAAACATTTATCACTCACACACAATGTGACAAAAGTTTACTTAAACCATGTTTGATATCAAACACAAACTTCTATATGTTCAATATTTATTTTGATATAATGACTGAACAACTAATAGCAGTGTTAGCTAATGCTCCACCCTCATCAGCATTCGGCCAGTTCAGAATTGTGTATAAAAGCCATTTTCCTGTAGTAGTGGGACCAGTGGCCTCACATCCATGGGATGTACAAAGATGTCACAAATATGGCTATTGAGTTGGCTTTTAATACTAACTGGACTGCAGTCAACGCAACAATCAGGTTGGAGAGACTTTGTGGAATTTAGTGTGTTATATTTTATATTGTGTCTGATTGCTGTTAATATTACTAAGTCATGTTTAATAAATGGAAAAAATGAATTTTTACAAAGTACAATTTATTTAAGTAATTATGTCTGTTACTTAAAGGTTGTGATCAGCTTGTTGATGATATTCTTGATGATTCTTGTTGATATTCCTGTTGGGAATATTTATTTACATGTTACTGTGCACTATTCAATATAATTAACAGTAAATAGCTTAAAGATTACCCAAGGAATTTATTTAATTTTTTTAAGACACTTTTATTGTATATAAAATAAATGTACAAATTAAAGTATATGCTATTTTAACTAAAATATAGTGCTGGTGAAATATTTAACATATTGAATTACAGGTAAAATATCATAAGCAAAAAAGCATTTGTTGTTATTATAAATTTTGCTGTGTGCTATGAGCAGTGCTTCCTTTTTTATGGTTGAAAAGGACCTGATGTGTCTAGGAGCTAAGCAATAATTCTGTATATGTTATATTTCAGGGTAGATTATTTAGCATATATATTTCTGGTTTCTTTTGGTTTCTTTCAAAAATGTGATCATTTATCATTTCTTCTCCTGGCACCTTCAATGCCTCCTGGAATAGACATGATGGCAACAACAATGATACCAGGTATGCAGTTCAGTGTATGACATAAAACGATATTAATATACATTAGCTAAGTTTGATTCTATTCTTGATAGATTGGGTTTTTGTGTGGAAAAAAGAATTACAGGGAATGCAATTGAAAATGCACATCACCCTTTTTTAATCACATAACATAGAAGCATGTAATATAAAAGAAGATAAAGAGTAGCACATACTATAAGTGTGTAGTATAACATCTCAGGTCTGAATAATGATGTTGGTATGAACTTATCTCTGAATATGTCTCTTATTGAGGTCTCTTAATATATATATACAGTGTCCAAATCATCTGTTTTGCAGTGTTTTTGCAAACAAACATGGACATGATGACTAACAGTGCCATAAGTAAACATTTTCTGTATTTTTCCAAATTTACACTACTGATGATTGTCTAAAGTAATGCCAAACTTAACGCTAAGCAACTGTTCACAGGTTCTGCTCATAATAGACAGGTGTGCAGTACTTGGGGAAACTTCCACTACTCCACATTTGATGGTGAATTCTTCCAGTTGCCCTACGCCTGTAACTACATACTTACCACCATGTGCGACAGTACCCGGTCTGACTTCAACATCCAGATGAGGAGGGAATACATTGGTGGCGTCGCTGCAATTAGATCTTTTAACGTGAAGCTGGAAGGGACAGTAATTATGCTTCACGAAGGCAACATTACCATGGACAACGAAGTGTGAGTATTTTTGTCACTGCAAAGATATTATAAACAGGTTGTGTCTTTTGAGTGTATTTGCTGATAATTTTTTCAGTGTCATGTTCTCATGAATACTCAATTCAAAGCCATACCCTCCTTATGTGATGTTTAACATTTTCTTGAACATTTCTACACAGATTGACTATCCCAGGCTATTATAATGGAATTCGGGTTGAGAAAGTGACCAATTACATTAAAATCAGCTCCAAGCTAGGAGTGACAGTGTTTTGGGATGAAGACAACTCTCTCTCGGTACAGTTTGATTTTTATTTCAATTACAATATATGCAGGTCAGCAGTAAGACATTTTGTAACTGTTAATATAAAGTTAATATACTGATGATAGGTTAGATAGGATAGATGATAAGATTAATCCTCAACTGCCCAGATGTTTGCTTGCGTGATACAACATTTAACTTCACTTTGCCTGACTCTTTCAAAGATTACACCCAAACTCTGTTGGCACATGTAAAGTTTGTTTACACACAAATAGTGGAAGGAAAACATTAAACAGGATGTCACACTAAATGTCACACTCTAATCAAATAGAGAAGTCTTTTTTAATGAATTTTAATGGAAAAGATGGGAATAGAAAGATCAAACCTTATTAGACATCAATTTTTGTGAGTTTAATACAGAGTAATTAAACCAATTTCTGGATATTTTTGACAGCTTTATCCTGAGCTGACTTAACCTGCAAATGAATCTTGTGGAACGCTGGAATTCTATAATAATAATAATAATAATATTAATAATAAGCACATTATATTGTCACATATTATAAATATAAATGTTAAAATTATTATAATTTATTTTTATAATAAATTAGATTTTATTCAAATTATTATTATATTATTATAATAACTATACTAGTACTATAATCAAAAATTAGAACATAACTAGGTGATACAGTTCACACACTATAAATGTATCAGTTTTATGAGTCATCTTTGTCTATATCAACAGATTGAGCTCTCCAAAGACTATATGAATCAAACATGTGGACTCTGTGGGGACTTCAATGGCATCATGCAGAATGAGTTCATTGAAAATGGTGAGACAAATTTGTTATAAATTCCCAAAAGTCTAATCATAATAACTGTGCATAATTTCCATTTGTTTATGTTGAGAAGAACGCCAACATCATGGTGCCAAGCTCAGTTACTTACTTACTCACTCACTGACTGACTCACCCATATACTCACTCATACACTCAGTCACTGAATCACTCATACACACAGTGCCTGACACACACATACTGACTCACTAAATCACTCATAAACAAACTCCCTGACTCATTCACACACTGACTCACTCAATCACATACTTACTGCCTGACTCACTCGCATACTGACTCACTCACATATATACTCACTCGTACACTGTCTTCCTGACTCACTCACTGATTCACTCACATACTCACTGACTCACTCATTCATTCATATTCTCACTCACTCAATTACTTACAGTATATACACACTTGCTAACTTAAACATACACTGATTCTCTTACATACACTTTGATAAAGTCAATTATATTCTCATTCCCTGACTCACTCATTCATATCTAAAGAAGAAAGAAACGGTCTATCTAAAAGAAGAAACAGTGATGAACCCATTTCCTATCATATATACACACACATATATATATATAAAAAAAACACTCTGTAATTAAATTGTACAGTTTGTTGGTTTAACCCCGTTCATAAATTTTTTAATTCATTTTATAGGTCAACACTTACCTCCAGAAGAATTTGCCCTTAAATGGAAGATGGATGCACCCACTGAAACATGTCAGCAGAAGCAGGTCAATTCCCCGGAACTGTGCCAGGAACAGGTATAAACCATCAGCATGTTTTCTATTAATGTAGAGGTTAACATAGTATCAAATGTATTACTATTAGTCGTACTTTAACATTACTGATTTTGTTTGCCCTTTAGCATGTAAATATACATTTTTAAAACAATAATTTCAGCCTAAAATACAAGAGTAGTGTTGTTACACAGCCATAGGTTTTGGTCTTGTTTGTTACAATTTCTCTCATAAATCTCACAATTCTGGAGTAAGGTCCAAAGGAAATTAGAAATCATATTTGGTAATGCTAAGTACCCATGGTTCTTTATTGTTGGATTAATACATAATGATTTGAAACATAATGATACATAATAATCTGAAAAATCAGACTGATATATAACATTATATTACATCATAATGAAATGAACCAGGTGACAAAAAATGTTGCGCAGAAGTCGCTTTTCATTTGCCAAAGGTGTTTTTTAAAAGGATGAAGGATAAACCCACCTCAGGTTGCTTGTGGTATCCAGAGATTATCAGAATACTTCTATTTAAAAGTAAAAGTGTTTATAGAATGGAAAAAATGCAGATACTTTTGGCCATATCTGGATTCATTTTTTTTTTACTACCTTATTGAATTAAACTAACTTTAGAGCTTGGCCAAAATACATATACTGTATATATATATATATATATATATATGTTTAAAAAGTTTTCAAGAATTCTCAAAAATATATATTTTAAATGTTTATTTTTACAAAACAGTGAGCGTGCAGAAGAAAACCAAAAGAAAATCAACTCAGTATTTGGTGTGACTACCCTCTGGCTTCAAACCAGCATCTTGCACACTTTGTACACTTGCACAAAGTCAGGGATTTGTAGGATCAGGGTCAGGTATATGATTTAACCAATTATACCAAGCAGGTACACTTATCTGCTGTTTGGAGAAGTCTGGCCAGAAGTGGGCTTCCTGGAAGGATTGCAGCCAAAAAGCCATACCTCCATGGCTTTTTGGCTAAAAAGTGCAGCAGGTGCTCTGGACTGATGACTCAAAATGTGAAATATTTGGATGTAGCTGGAAGCAGGTTGTGCACTGAAGGGCTGGGGACAATAAAGTACAGTCAGTACAATAAAGAGTGTCTGCAGGTAACAGTAAAGCATGTTGGAGGTTCCTTGCAAGTTTGGGGCTGCATTTCTGCAAATAGAGTTGGAGTTTTGGTCAGGATTAATGGTGTCTGCAATGCTGAGAAATAACAGCAGACATACCATCCATCAGTATAATACCATCAATGAGGCATCTGGTTGGCCCCAAATTTATTCTGTTGAAGGACAACGACCCTAAATATACAGCCAATGTCATTAAGAACTATCTTCAGCATAGAGAAGAACAAGGAGTCCTGGAAGTATTAGTTTGGTACTACAGAGCCCTGATCTCAACATCATCAGGTCTGTTTGGGATTACATGTAGAGGTGGAAGGATTTGTGGCAGCCAACATCCACAGATCTGTGGTTAGTTCTCCAAGATGTTTAGAACAGCCTACATTCTGAGGTTCTTCTAAAACTGTGTACAAGTGTACCTAGAAGAATTGATGATGTTTTGCAGGCAAAGGGTGCTCACACCAAATATTTCCTAGTCTGTGTTAATTCCCTGTCTTCCCTGTTCCTGTAATGGTTGACGTATTTAGTTCTTTTTATAGATTTTTTTTTATTTTGGTTACATTTTACATTGTGTTTTTCTGTTATAAAGTTATAAAATATTGTTATATTCAATAAAAAATCTATTTCAATGATTTATTCTTTAAAAATTATTTGTGTTGATTCCTAGGCCATAAAGGAAATAACCTAATATGTGTTTTTAATCCTTCACAGAGAGGCCTATGTCAAGAACTGCTTTCTCACCCCTCATTCAAAAGCTGCTATAACTTGTTACCCACATACGTGTATTTCAAAGCATGTGTTAAAGACCTGTGTCAGTGCAACAGCAGTCAGCATGTTTGCCTATGCGACACAATATCAGAGTTCTCGCGTCAGTGTGCACATGCCGGGGGTAAACCTGGGAACTGGAGATCTGATGAACTCTGTGGTATGTTCTTATAATAACTTACATAACATGAATGTGTGTCATATTCAGTGGCATAGCGAAAACTAACATAGCCAGTAGATTAGCGTTCAGAGTCTAATGAATTTGGAAAAAAAAAAAAAAAAAAAAAAAAAAAAAAAAAAACTCACCTCAGCCACAAGGTGGAATACACAAGGTGTATTCACAAAGCTTTTACACAAATAGCTATAGTGTGTACATAAGATCATAGGCATTGGGTGTGAAGAAAAAAATGATTATTTTAATATAAATGTATTATATAAAAAAACTATTTATTAATATTTATACTTAGTACTGATATCAAATACATCATACTACCACTATATGAATTTGTGCACAAGAAGGTATACATGTGATGCTTAATACCACTGGTGGTGAGAAGAGCTGAAACAGAACAATATTTATCTTTCACTTGATAATTTTGTCTGGTGTTTTTTCTCCTGTATAGGAAAAACATGTCCATCAAGCATGGTACACAGTGAGTGTGGGAATCCATGCACAGACACCTGCTCTAACCAGGAAGGAAGCCAAATCTGTGCAGATCACTGTGTGGATGGATGTGTCTGTCCACCTGGTAAGACTTTGCAAATGAAGACAAATAATCTCTCTCTCACACACACTCACATACAAGCAAATATTTTTACCCAATCCTGTTATCTTTATAACATACCTTATAAAGTTTATAATCTTTATAATCTATTATTTAACAAGGCTTGGCCTGTTTTGGTTCAAGTTAACTAAAACAGATTAGGCAAAAAAAATAAAATAAAAAACTTTACATGTTGAAGAATAATAGCTCATGTTAGTTCATAGCTGTTATTTGGTAAATTTAGAAGTATACCTATATCCTGTGATTGTCACGGCCGGGATCCTCGCACTAGGCAGGGCTCGAACCCAGGCTGTCCGTGGTGCGGGTGCCCACGCTAGCACGCGGCTGAACGCAGACCCAGACACAGGATTCAGCGAAGCGCTGCTTTTATTCACATGAAGACACGACGTGGGGAAACAGACGGAAGACGAGACATGGCGTGGTTAACGGAAAATAAGAAAGACTAAGACTGAGAGGAGCATAGACGGACTAGAACCACGGAACGAATAACAGTAAACAATCACGGACAAAAACAGGCACAAAAGGATCCCTATTTATAGGGCTAGACATTAGGGTAAACTGGGTACAGGTGAGACAATCAGGGGCGAGAACAATAGGACAGGTAATTACAAGACACACGAACAAGCAGGCTTCTCGGGTTCACCTGCCAGCGCCTTCCTCAGGCCTGGCAGGGAACAGTCCAGCAGTTCCTGACAGTGATATGCTGCCAGATCAATGGAAGCAAAAAGGTTAATCCAGGACATACTCCTACTAAAATGATCCTAATCAATGGTGTAGGTTCTATTTAAAATTAACAACAAATTTCCAGTTTCGTTTCCAAACGGTTTTGCTATTGTTCATCATGAACAATCAAGCAAGTAGATATTTGGGGCTTTGAGAATTGGCAGTATTTCTGTTTTTACTGTTTTTTACCTAATCTACTAGGAATATGTTCATAGAAATGTTCCAAAAAAACAAAAAGTTACTTCTTTTCCACACAAATGTTTATATCTTCAAAGTAAATTGCGATATCAAACCCATGCCCCAAGAGCTTCTTCATAAGTAATTAAAGAGTTATACATTGTCCTGACTAATTTTCTATCAGACTTGTGGCGATGAAGTAATTTATTCATTTACACTGATTGAAAATGACCAGAGTCGATTTCCATTTGGCCAGCAGAATGGAATGCCAGTGTACTGGTAAAAGGTTTAAGGGGTTATTGTACCCCTAAAATAAATAACATTATGAACATCATATTAATCTTCATCAGCATGTAAAGACAATGATTGTACATGATTTGATGGGTTGGTGTTGAGTAGATGAGTACTAATAATGTATAATTGCTTACCACATGCTCAGCATCTCCTGTATCTTGGGCAGATACCCAAACCAAACTTTGATACCAAACAGGATTAGTAGAAACTTTTACTCATGACCCTTACAGGATGCCAAAGACTGTGTATATCTTTGTTATGTCTGTTTCTTATTTTTTTAAAATATATATATGAAATATGTGTGTGTGTGTGTGTGTGTGTGTGTGTGTGTGTGTGTGTGTGTGTCTGTGTCTGTGTGTGTCTGTGTCTGTGTGTGTCCAACAAGGGGTGCTGCTAGGCATAAATTCCTACCATCACTCAAAATGTTCTTGAATATATTTACTCTGCATTCCACAAATATAACAAACAGTGTAAAGGTAGACTAAAAAACATTCATTTTAGATAACAATGTCAAGTATATTAAGTATAATATCATAAGTATATATTTAGTAAAACAAGAAACAAAAAGTTAACAGAGTATTCTCCTGTAGTCCAAGTACCTCTCATGTCCAACACTGAGTCTTAAATTAGCTTGTTTATTTCTGGAGCATTATGCCATCTATATTCATCTTCATTTTCACAAACTGATCACTTTACTATGACTCATTTTGCAAAACTTCTTCTCAACTGATAAGACAGCAAGATGGTGAAGCCTGTCTTGCCCCATTGTGATGTTCAGCTACTCATTCTCTGTACCAACATCAAAACAGCTAAATCTGAGCAACTACACACTCATACTGTAAAAAAATATTAACATCAGTAATAAATGTCATCATTATTAAGACAAGCATTGATATGCTTAATGCACCGTACAATAATTCACTTTAATAAATACAGTTGAAAATAGGTTAAGGAAATCAGTTGCTCAACTCCGATATCTGTTTCCTTTAAGTAAGGAATGACCCCTTAAGTGTCAAAGTTGAGAGGAAAACCTAGGCATATTTTGCAACCAGCCACAGACCTACGGACAGGAGAATGAAGTTATGGTAGCTTGATAGCATGTATTATTACTAGTAACCTGTAGCCTTAACTCTCTCAAGGAAAGAACTTTAGGATATCCATCTACAGGAGGAGAAACACTGACTGCAGGCAGGTAGTTGCATATGGCGTGTTCTTTGACGAATTTCGGCACATGCCCTAGTAAAATGGGTTTAGCAGTGCCCCTTGTGTCCATCTATTTTAACAAGTGAAATAATATGTTTAGGTGCTATAGGAGCAATACACAAGTAACAGCTGTGTTATGAACATAACTAGTGAATTACGAATGGGCTTTTTGCATTTAAGAGTTGAGCTATTTGCCAATTGTATTTTTTTGTTTGTTTAATTTTCACCATTTCTGAACATGTGAAACTAAACTAATTTCTTCTTCAGATGTACTTGATTGTATTGAAAGAGAAAGCAAAACCAGTTCATTAAATCATAAATTCTCAATGATCTCTTTGTATAGGAACTGTGCTAGATGATATTGCGCAGACTGGCTGCATCTCTGTTGATGAGTGTGCCTGTACCCACAATGGTGAAACCTATCAGCCAGGAAAATCATTTCAAAGGACTTGTCAAGAATGGTAAATAAATGTGCCCTCACACACACTGCAACCATGGTTTGAGCCTCTTAGTTCCAGTGGAGAGATACTGTAATTCTACAGAATACAAAGACATTAGATACAATTGTGTGTTTCCAAATTTGTGGCAACAGTTTGGGGAAGGCAAATGTGTGAATAGGCAAAACCTACTGGTCATATAGTGTATTTTCTGGACATACACTATGTACATTTTTAAACTTTGTCTTTATCTTAATGTCTGCTTCATTTTTTATGTCAGTGTTTGTTCAAAAGGTCGGTGGAATTGCATTAGTCTGGACTGCCCTGGCACCTGCTCCTTGTTGGGAGGGTCTCACATCACCACATATGATAGAAAAGCTTACAGCTTCCAAGGAAACTGCGATTATATTCTTTCAAAGGTCACTGCCATTATGTTTGTTTTGTTTTTTTAATGATCTATCACTGTAATGTTGTTACTCACACACAAGTTGTAATTTTTAACTTGTGGACAAATGGTAAACTGGTAAGATTGTGATTAGCAATAACTGCATAGTACTGAAGAGATATAGTAGTAGAAATGTTTTTTTTTCTTTACAGGATAACAGTAGTGATGTGAGCGTGCTGGTGCATCTGGCACGTTGTGGTTTGGCAGAGGGGGGAACATGCCTGACTTCTGTGAAAATCATCATCTCATCATATTCTGTAAGCACTTCAAATTATTAGTGAGTACTAAATCTGTGAGGTGCCAGGTACCACGCTGGTCTGAATAGGGTTTGAATATGTCTAGGTACATATTAACATATATAAACATAATAACATATTAGGTACATATTAACATATCACAAACATACTACTACTATTACCTTGTGCACTGCACACAAAACAATTTTAGGTTTCTAGTCTATTTTCAGCCTTTTTTAATCACATGCAGAATGATTATGTTTTTAAACAAAACAAGATATTATATGGCAAAGAAATGATCCTTTTTGATCAAGCAGTTGTAGATTTCTGAGCACTTTTCTCATTTTGTTACTGCTGCACCACACAGTGGTGCAATGATGCAAATATCCCTGGACTGGTCTTGACTAACATCATGTGGTCAATTCTTGTAATATTTTTGTTAAGTAATATTTGACCTTTGTGAAAAACATTGCGTAAATTAGGGATAAAATAGTAACTTTAATTTAAATATACAGTGAAACCTTGACTTACGAGTGACTCAACTTACGAGTTTTCCGAGATACGAGCCGTCGCTCGGTCGATTTTTTGCTTTAAGATACGAGCCGAGATCTGAGTTATGAGCGGTCAGTTCAGGTGGTTATCTCTCCAGGTGTGTTGGCGCTGTGTAGCGACACTTCATCACTCATTTTCCAAACATTTTGAAAGGGAGAAAGAAACAAACCTCCTTGGACGGGTTTTTATTGAAGCGCCCTGCAAGTGAAAGCGAGGAAAGTGTGGAGAAAAAGGCAAAAGTCAGTGAAGAAGATGATTAAGTGAAGTGGAAAAAAAAGTAGCAATTAAGTTTAGCGATAAAGTGTAGCATAGTGTGTAAGTTAAATTGAGCAATTAATTGTAGCATTAAGTGTGTAGCGAGTAAGTTAAGTTAAGCGATAGAGCACGAAATGAAAAACTCCGCCCCCCTCCTCCACCAGTCTCCTCCCACCTCCGCCAGCATCTTCGTCTGATCTTCACCGTACATACACTTGATAAAACCAGTTTATTTCTTTACATTCTCTTTTATTATGTATTATTTTTGTTTTATACATTATTTGTTATTTATAAAGTACATTTTTCTTATTTAAAAAACACGTAACAAAAAAAATTGGTGTGGTTTTTGGGGGGCTGGAACGGATTAATAGCATTTCAATTCATTTTAATGGAGAAATTTGATTTGATATACGAGCAAATTGAGTTACGAGCTCGGTCACAGAACCAATTAAACTCGTAAGTCAAGGTATTACTGTATATATATACACTGGACAATGTCCATTGTAAAAGGTGCTATACAAATAAATTGAATTGAATTAAATTAGACATAACTGCCATAGATCTATTATATATATGATACAGCATTGTACTTTTGTTGAATGAGTGCTGTTTTTTAAATACAGATAGTAACTTATGGTAATGTTTGTATAGCATATAGATGAATACAATTCACCCTTTAATGTTCTGTGTGACCATTTGGTAAAATCACTATATTTCATTAACAAATTTTTTTAACTTAACCCAAGCTGATTGGGCAACTGTTTGGTAGAGGCCTATATTTAAATAATTATAGGATCTGTTAAAAAAAAAGTTATATATTGTTGTTATTATTGACCGAATTAAATAAATAATGCAAAGCAAAGTTTCCATTGCTTTGGACATTAAAGGGTTAATACAGGAATATTCTCCTTACCTTAACTGTACAATTTCGCTCTGGCCGAATTTCTGGTAATTTTGTTTTTGCAAGCACAGTTCAAGTAGTGTCTATTTTGTGAACATATTAATATTTGGTTATGACTGCAACGGTTTCACCAGATGCTACAGTAGTAAAAATACATTTAAAAAACAAATTCATAGAATTTCACTGAGCAAAACATATGATAGAATCGCTCATGACCTCATTCTTAACCCTAGGTCTGTTCTGAGTCTGGTGTGTAAATTTGAAAACACACAAAACGTCCTGTTTTGCATAATTAAGTGGTGGATGAATTTTTTTCCATTGTGTCAGAAATCATCCATCCATTGTCTATACCCACTTTATTCCTAATTAGGGTCACGGAGGTCTGCTGGATGCAATCCCAGTGCACATAGGGCAAAAGGCAGGGGTTCACACTGGACAGGTCGCATCACAGGGCCACATATAGACAGAGAACCACACACACTCACTCCTATGGGCAATTGTTCTCAGAGGAGTTGCTGTAAATTGTGTGTTCAGAATCATTAATGCTTTTAAGTATTAAAATAGCAGTTCAAACAATCTATCCATGTAAGTTTTATAAAGTAACTAGGTTTCAAGTGTAGTGCAGTAGCTCATCTAAAGGTTCATAGAATATGTACAAAATTAATAAAATCACTGAATAAACCCCCTCCCCTTTCAAAAATATAACTCCCCGGACAGACCATACTCCTCCGCACGTACAAACGCATCACACAGTTTAATACACAGTTAGCAGCAAGACGGTGCATGGAAGCGTTTGGATAAAGGATAAAGAAAACACATGGCAGATCCATTGAACATGGATGCTGCTGGGGATTCGACAGCTTTAGGAATAAAGCTATGATACAATGTGAATGAATCTATCCTGCTACAAGGAAATGCAGGACGAGTGAGCTGTAGGCATTTCATATTAGTGTAGGTGGTGCTTCATAGTAAAATACTGTTTAATATTTCCCATTGCACATGCATATGAATGCCATAAAAATACTATTATTTAATCACATAAAGTCCAATACAATTTCAGGTCTCTATTTTCAAAATTAATATTGACTTCATTTCCAAAGGTGTTCCCTTTTTACGAAAAAAGTATTTTTCCGTCTTGCTGAGGCCATCAGAGTATGTGCCAGGAGACTTGTAAGTAACAATTTGCTGCTTAATAACAAAATCGATGTGAATGAGTGAAATCTGGAAATAATAACTGATTTAGTAGCTCTCAGAGGAAAAATGTTGGAGACCCCTGGTGTAGTGTAATGGCTTTTACATTTATGCCTAAATTTATTCACATATACTACATATAACTCAACTACTTTACAGGATATTTTGGTACTATGTCCAGCCATACAACGATCAACATTATGAGCACTGAGGGGTGAATTGAATAACACTGATTATCCTCATCATGGCACCTGTTAGTGGGTGGGATATATTAGGCAGCAAGTGAACATTTAGTCCTCAAAGTTGATGTGTTAGAAGCAGGAAAAATGGGCAAGGGTAAGGATTTGAGTTTGACAAGGGCCAAATTGTGATGGGGTGTTCCCGGTCTGCAGTGGTCAGTATCTATCAAATCTACCAGTCAGGGTGCCCATGCTGACCCCATCGCCAAAAGCAGCAACAATGGGCATATGAACATCAGAACCGGACCACTGAGCAATGGAAGAAGGTGGCCTGGTCTGATGATTCACATTTTCTTTTACATCACGTGGATGGCCGGGTGCGTGTGTCTCTTACCTGGGGAACACATGGCACCAGGATGCACTATGGGAAGAAGGCAAGCTGGTGGAGGCAGTGTCATGCTTTGGCCAATGTGCTGCTGGGAAACCTCGGGTCCTGCAATCCATGTGGATGTTACTTTGACACGTACCACCTACCTAAGCATTTTTCCAGACCACCTTTCATGAAAATGGTATTCCCTGATGGCTGTCATCTTTCAGCAGGATAATGCGCAATAATGCCACAAAGCAAAAATGGTTCAGGAATGGTTTGATGAGCACAACAATGAGTTTGAGGTGTTGCCTCCAAATTCTCCAGATCTCAATCCAATCGAGCATCTATGGGATGTGCTTTACAGGATTTAAAGCATCTGCTGCTAACATCTTGGTGTCAGATACCACAGCACACCTTCAGGGTCCATGCCTCGATGGGTCAGGGCTGTTTTGGCAGCAAAAGGGGAACTAACACAATATTAGGCAGGTGGTCATAATGCTATGGCTGATCGGTGTACATGTTTTTATTTATAATTCTTCTTTTTTTATATACAGGTTACAATCACAGCCACCGGCACCGTACTTGTAAACAATGTTGAAAACAAGCTTCCAATTTTTACGGGTAGGTTTTTAGAAAGTAATTTTTGCCTTAAATTTTCTTACAATTTGTGTTTTTTTAACTGTCTGTACAGTCATGGGAAGAAGAAGTTTTCATTTATCATTGCCTAAATGACAATTGTTTGGCCCTTACTGACATAAAGATGCAAATAATATGTATACATCATACCCCAGAAAATTTTTGTTGTTCATCAATCTAATGAGGCTTATAAGACCATATCCAGACAATCTGAAATTCACAATTCTACACTGAGAAGCATTGTATCCAGGATCGAGTGTCCCAGCAAATCCAGTCCAAAGCCAGACCATTTAATGCTCCCTTTAATGTTATTTAGGCCCTGATAAATAAAACTATGACTATATTTATTACTATTGTCTAAGTAGAGTTCTGTGACTTTTTTCAGATCAAGTGAAAATCTTCAAGCCTTCTACATTCTTCATCATTGTGCAGACGCCTAGTCTTAATACCGTCATTCAGCTTGTTACAGTTATGCAGGTGTACGTGGAAGCCAGCACACAACAAAAGGGAACACTGAGCGGTACACTTGCTTTAGCATATAAAGCAATGAAAATGCATATTTTCATTGTGAAAATCTTTCTTTTTATTTCTATGTTGAAAGCTTCCTTGACTAATACATGTTCTTTTGTTAGGCCTGTGCGGAAACTTTAATGACATGCAGGCAGATGATTTTAAGACAGAATCAGGTCTCACAGAGGGGACAGCCACAACATTCGCCAGCACATGGAAAACCACGATTTGTCAAGATTCTGGTCCTACTCTCTATGACCCCTGTAGTATGAGTGTGGAAAAAGGTACACCTCAAACCTTAAAAATATATATGAGGACAACAAAAGTATAAAAGGTTCCCCATAAAATGGCTTTTATCTAATTTCAGTTTATTATTCTCTTTCAGAAAATTATGCCAAGGAGTGGTGTGAGAAGCTCAGTAATCCAGCAGGAGTTTTTTCTCCCTGTAATTTAGAGCTCAACCCAAAAGATTACGTAGCGGTATGTTTTGATCAGCCAGTTATTTTATGAAAAGCTGGTGACCATGTAAGAATGCTAAATGCTCAATTTTATGCTGCCCACTTTTTCTCTAGAGATGCAAATATGATGCATGCATCTGTGACCAAAGTGAGGAGTGCATGTGTGCTGCTGTGTCTTCCTATGTTTATGCATGTGCTGCCCGAGGCGTAATGCTGAAAAACTGGAGAGCTAACATGTGCAGTACGTTTTTTTACATTTTTTTTATTAATCAATAAATGAATCAATCATCGTCACCATCTGATTTTGCAGCCACCAGTTTGTTATGAAAAGCATTTAGAAAAATTTACAACAGATCAATTGTTATCAACTGCAATGTGAATAGAAATACTGTGAGTTCAAGTGCATTTTATTTTCACTTCATCAGATATTGCAAACGATATCAATGATCTGTGTTAATGATCATGGTTAGTAGCAATGTACCTTTTGGGGCAATAAAGAAAGTAACATTTATTTTTGTGTAATCTTAATCTTAATTTTTTAGCTTGCTTAGCTTTTATTTTTCCTTGGAAAGATCAACATCCTAGTAAAACAGTTACTGTTAGTCTGCTGTTTATTTTACAACATATATAATTGTTTTTTCCAACTTCTTGTTTTCATTCATTCATTCATTCATTCATTCATTAAGCAAGAGTTCTACTTTAGATCTTTTCAGGATTTTTTAAAAACAAAAACTTTATTATAAAAAATGTAGCCAACAATCATATTTAACAGAATAATGGTGAGATTTTTCTCTCGCAAAAGCCAAAGCAAAAGATATCTTAAACTATGATAATGTTTTATTTAGGCACATACACAACGAAATGTCCAGGCAATATGGAGTACTCCTATAACCAGACCAGCTGTAGGAAGACCTGCCGTTCTCTTAGTGAAAATGACCGGACATGCCATTTGTCCCATACACCTGTGGATGGTTGTGGTTGTGCCAAGAACACTTACCTCAATGACATGAACGAATGTGTTCCTGCCTCTGAGTGCCCCTGTTATGTCGATAGTGAGGTCATGGCCCCCTTGCAGGTCATCAGCATGGCTGGAAGCACATGGTAAAGATGTGATTTTACACAGTAGCTATGTGTATAAAGCTTTTGGTGAATTCACTGAAGATTAAGAATTAATATCTTTTCTACAGCACTTGCAGAGATGGCAAAATGCACTGCATAGGACATCAGGAAATTACTAGTGAGACTTATTTTCATATTTTTAAGCTTACTACTAATCCAATAATTTAATCCTTTGTAATTCACACTGTCACACTGTGTGTTTAATTTTGTTTTAGCCTGCACAGCTCCTTTGGTCTACTTCAACTGTTCAGACACTGAACCTGGACAAAAAGGAACAGAGTGTCAGAATAGTTGCCACACACCAGACTCAAATCAGTGTGTAAGTGAATCAGCATGCTAGTGGCTGAATAAATACATCCAGTACTTAAATATGCAGATGAATGGAAGGATATATATATCAGTTGTGCAAAATATTTACTTGATGATGAATTCTGATTTGGGGGAGAACACTGGCTTAGGGTTGGGGGTTGATACCATCCTCTGCCCTGTGTGTATTTGTGTGCTCCAATAAACATTTTTTTATATTTATAATTTTTTTATATTCAGGCTAGTTTGGTGTGGGATATCTGATTACTTTATTTATTTATTTTTTAATCCATTTCACATTTGTTAACAGACATTTACGTTCATTCTTACCAAGCAGAAGGGCAGTGTGTGTGTGTGTGTGTGTCATAATGCAATTAATACTGTGTAATTAAATGTCCCCTGTGATGTTTTGGCCACAGACAAACACACAGTGTAAATCCGGGTGTGTATGTCCTGAGGGTCTACTGGCTGATGGGCAAGGAGGATGTGTGCAAGAAGAGAACTGTCCTTGTATTCATAATGGAGTGTTTTACCAAACTGGAGAGATTGTAAAGGCAGACTGCAACAACTGGTAAGAAAAGCCTAAGCATACAATTTTCTTAGTACTGAAGAAATCATAGTGAATGATGGTTATGGTATATGTTGTGTTAAATCTACACTTTAACTAAACCTATGTGTTTGTATGCTTTTTACACTATCATTTTGCATGTAATTGACCAGAACATGTATTATGGACATTTCAGCACTTGTAAAAACAGAAAGTGGATCTGCACAGAAAAGGAATGTTCCAGAATATGTACTATTTACGGTGACAGTCATTACATTAGTTTTGATGGTAGGAGATTTACTTTCAGTGGCAACTGTGAATACACTTTGGCCCAGGTATGTTGTCTCTTACTTTGCACTTGCAACTCTTTTATCGACAAAAACCTGAAAAAATACATAATCACAAAGAATTTATAAAATTTCTCAATCGTGGGTGACAATTACCAAAGTAAACTGAGACCATAACTTTCACAAAGATAAATATTAGGACTTAATGATTCATAATTTAGCACTACAGTAGTAAAGGACTGAAGACCCCAGAAATGTAAGGGAAAATGTCACTAATAATAGAATTCTAAAAACTATACAGGTTACAGTGTGTTTTATAGCATTAGTGTGAAGTTTCATTTTGACAAATTGCAGTAAATGAAGTTCCTCACATAATGCAATCTCTGAATATTTTCTTCAGGTGACGCCCCGTTTAGTGAATTTTCTTAGCCTACCATTCATGATATCATGAACTATTGTCTAATACCTTTTTTACAGTTGGAATAAAAATCATCTATTTGTGTAAAAGAACATAAGAACATACCAGAGAATGGAGCATAGTTTCTTTATGATCCTGTGTTTTTCGTAATTGTTGTCATTAATATGAATTATCATATATACTTCATATACTCTTATTTCTTATTTCATTTTCCCCTCCCCTTTCTCTGTTTTTCTTCTTTTGTAAAGCTGCTTTGAGACAATGTTCATTGTAAAAGGCGCTATACAAAATAAAATGAAATTGAATTGAAATTGAATATATACCTTATTCATAAGGTCATCTTTATAACTTGTAGGACAATTGGTGTCACTGAGTATTTTCACCATGTGCTATGTACGCCAAACTAACACACCAAATAATGACTAATCTTCACAGGACTACTGCGGCAACAGCAACAGTGGTACATTTCGTATCATCACAGAGAATATCCCCTGTGGCACCACTGGAACCACCTGCTCCAAAGCTATTAAAATATATTTAGGGGTGAGGGTATAAGCACCTATTTACATTTCATAGTATCATCTAACTACCTCATCTCACTTTTATCTTTATTTAAAGATGTGTTTTATATGCAGTGGATATAAAAAAGACCCCTGATAAAATTGCAAAAAAAAAGTAAAACAACAAATAAATAAATACATACATACATAAATAAATAAAATTTCCATTTCTCTCTTTACTGTAAGACTTTTTACATCCACTGACTAGTCAAAGCCTGCTAAATTGCAAATAACACTGAAACTTTAAATTTGTCATTGCATTCATATAGGACAAACAGTTGCTACTGTCAGAGGAGAATATAAAATCTTTGAATCATGATAATGGCACAGAGATCCCTTATAAAATACATTCTGTGGGGATATACTTGGTTATTGAGGCCGAAAACAGTCTGGCCCTGTTTTGGGATAAGAAGACAAGCCTAATGGTCAAACTCAGCCCCTCGTTTAAGGCAAGTAGTAAAATATTTAATTCATCCCTATTCTTATGCACTAATTTCTGTTTAATTTATTGTTTATCAAATTAATAATATCTGCTCTGTTTTGCATTTAATGAGAATCTTTTCACCATGTTAGGGCAAAGTGTGTGGACTTTGTGGCAATTATGATGGAAACTGGAATAATGATTTTATGACTCGTGGTGGAGAGGAAGTGACTCAGGCAACTGAATTTGGAAACAGCTGGAAAGTTTCTGCTACATGTCCTGAAGCCAGTAATATCCACAACCCCTGCGATATGAGACCTTATCGGCAGGCCTGGGCCATAAAACAATGCAGCATTCTCAAGAGTGATGTCTTTAGCAAATGTCACTCAGTAGTAAGTAATTTGATACAATTTCTGTTTTCTCACAGAGAGAGAGAGAGAGAGAGAGAGAGAGAGAAAGCTTCATAGTCTTACTTGTGGGCCACCACTGCATCTCAAAGTTTGGGCCCAGACATTATTTACTGGTCCAACAACAGTGTGTGATTTTATTGGAGGAAAACAGCAGATATCCAGTAGCAGAGCAAATCCCACTTTTTGGCATTCTTTTGGTCAAGACACATAGTTATTTCAAACAACTCCAAATGAAATATAACTTACTGAAATATTGTGATAATATGGCTGCTACCAGCTTGCTATCGGTATCTTTGATGTCTGGCCTCTTGCTATATGAAATCCAGTTACACAAAATTGCAAAGGATAGACTTAATCAGATTGATTTTCTAGTACTTTTCCAAATGTATTATCAATATGTGCTATGAATAAAAAACCTTTGTATGTGTTTTAGATCATGATAATAAACTTAAACCACTGACTAAATTCTTTTATTCATTCTGCTTTTTAAATAATCCCACAAGGTGGACCCAACTCAATATTACGATGCTTGTGTGCGAGACACATGTGCCTGTGATGCTGGTGGAGATTGTGAGTGTTTCTGCACTGCTGTGGCAGCCTATGCTTCAGCATGTAGTGGTCAAGGAGTCTGTATAATGTGGAGGACCCCAACCATTTGCCGTGAGTTTTAACAAAACAAAAAAAATGATCAGTCTATATGTTATTTTTACAGTTTTATATCAACTGATATTGAAAAACACGCTGGTAGATCACATCTTCATCATATTATAATCAGAATTTGATGGCTTTAAATCGCAATATATGTGAAAATGTACGAGGCTATTTAATTCATATGGATTGAAATGAAACAAAGTTGTGTTATAATAACTCATGTTGAGGCTTACACAGCTAGTCATTGCCCTTGAATTGACATGATGACTAATTGAATTTAACCATTCCCACAGCATTGTTCTGTGACTACTATAATAGAGATGAAGGCTGTGAGTGGCACTACAAACCCTGTGGAAAGTCTTGCATGAAAACCTGCAGGAATCCCACAGGAGCCTGCTACAGTGAAATTCCTCCATTAGAGGGTAAGTCTTTCCTGTATAATTCTTGAACATATTTAACCCTGTACTGCCAAGTACATTTTAAACATGCCACTACTTAACATCATCCAAATGGCTAAATATGTTAAATATGAATAGTTTTCTAAATTAATATTAATACAGACATGACAAATAAGCAGATACAGAACCCCTAGTCAGTTTTTCTTTTGACTAGAGGCTCTGGTTGAAAGGTTGCTTTATTGTTTTAAAAAGCTTACTAGCTTTAGACACCTGGAATATGGATGAACACATGTTTAAGAACAGCTTGCTGAATTTTCTGGTAAGGGTTGCCAAGTTTCAGGGAAATTCACAGCAATTTAAAACCCACACAGTAGATGTATTTTGCTATTTTATTTTCAGTGCTTCTGCCTTATTAACAGTGGTTCACATTTTTAATCTGCAGTATTATATAAAATGCAACTTAAAGGATCACATTTTTACCCCCAGTTTGATTTGAAGACCAGATATTAAATGTTAGATGGCTAGTGTTGTCAACTATAGCCGATATAACATTTCTTGATTTGGGAGACATTGATGATTTGCAACATACTAAGCTTGCTTACTTAGCCACATTAAACAGAAGCTTTCCAGAATGGTCAGCTGCATATGTGGTTCAGGAGGAAAATTTGTGAATAAAAAATTATTTGTTATGCATTACAAAACAAATACAGATATATGTATGATAAGGGCATTACATTACACCCCTGACTGTGTATTTGTTTGTTAACCTAAGGAAACAGTTTGGATTGTTTATTTTAATATAAACAATCACATATAGGATTAAGTAAGGTTTTGGTTACTCTTGGTAAGTAAGGCTTCATAAAAAGTATATTTTATATAAAAAAAAGTATTTAACAATGTCAGGATTTGCTATTAGAAGTTTGGATGAATGTAAGAAGAAGCCTTTATTTGTCTCATATACATTACAGAACAGTGAAATTCTTGTCCTTGCATATCGCAGCTCATTAGTATGTTTTGGCATACTAAAGCACAACATCGGCCACGATATAGCAGAAAAGAGAGGGTTAACAGGGTTAAATTCTTATGAATGAATGAATGAATAAATAAATAAATAAATAAATAAATAAATAAATAAAATTAGAGTGATGGAATTGCACTTATTACATTTGGCTGAGAAAGAGCTTGACCATACCGATCACCATTACACAAAGCTATTTCATATGAATAACTAGGGATTAAACAGGAGAAGCCTTAAAAATTTTATGACAATTTGCTTGTGTTTTATTAAATCACGGAAACGCTACAGTGTATTTTTTTTACTTGACTTTATATGATAACCATTCAAATTAAGTCACACAACTAAGAGGTTAACAAAAAAATACCAGAAAATATGCTCTTGAACTTGATTCTTACTCCTAAATTGGTTCCTTTATATTGAATAAACTGTTGTAGATTTATACTTCTTGTTCAGTTCTTGCTCTTGAACGTTGTTGACTGTTTTGATAGGATGTTTTCCCCAGTGCCCTTCAGACAGGCCATACCTGGAGGAGGCAACAAATAAGTGTGTTGCAAGAGAGGAATGTGGCTGCTATGATGATGAAACTAATACATACTACAGTGTTGGAGACAGGATTCCTACAACACAGAACTGCATGAAATGGTATGTTTGGCACTTCTTATATAAACTGGTGAAGGAACGTCTATATTGTTTTATCATTTTCCATAATTTAGAAAAGAATGAACACATCAGATGTACACAATTATATTAATAAGATGTATACCATTATGCAAGTCTTCAGAATACAATAATTATTAAATATTATAAGTTCTTTAACGGTTTTAATAATACAGAGGGAATTTTAATAATTTTAGGTAGAATATAGTCTAGTGTCTATTATACAATATTCATTTGACATTTAAAAATGACCATACATTCTTTTTAAAGCTATTGTACTGCACAAGGTCGTTCTTGTCAATACAGCCAGACAGGTCAGTATAATTTATATTCATGCAAAATCACACAGCATTTTCATTATCTTTAAACATTTTATTATTTATTATTAAATAATAATTGTTTATTTGAAGTCGCATGTATGGGTCTAATTTGTACCAAAATTTGATTTAGATTGCTCTTGTGAGTATAATGGGCAGAAATATGAAACTGGAAAGATAATATACCACACAACAGATGGAGATGGAGCATGTCTCACTGCTATATGTGGGCAAAATGGAACAATTGTCAGGAACCTAAGCCATTGTCCAACTGAGACAGCACCTACAACACCTGTCACAATTTTTAATTTCACATCATCCAGTAAGTATAGTAAATTGAAAATAGTCTCAATGAATGAATGAATGAACGAACGAACGAATAACTAACCTTTGTTTAATCTTAATTAAGTTTGAATGCTAAATTTCATAATCTCTGTTCTACAGCACTTACACAAAAAATGATCTGTTCTGTTTCTTCTGTCCACTACAGTAACTACTGTAATTCCACCAACAATAACAGAAACAATGTCTCCAACAATAATACCAACCATTACAGTATCTAGTGTAATTCCCCCAACTACTACAACAGGAACAGTTTCTACAACAATAATGGAAACATCAAGCATGACCACAGAACCACCTTTTCCAACAACACCACCACCATCCCCGCCCACTACAATAACTACTGTAATTCCTCCAACTCCAACGGGAACGGTTTCTACAACAATAGTGGAAACATCAAGCATGACCACTGAACCACCTGCTACTTCAACACCACCACCACCATCACCACCAACCTCTTCCACAACATTAATTACTGTAATTCCACCATCCACAACTTCAATAATAACTGAAACAACAATAACAAGCCCAAGTGCACCAACTACAACATCATGCCAGCCTTGCCAGTGGTCAAAGTGGTTAAACAATGACTATCCCCTGAGTACACCAAATGGAAAAGACATTGAATCTATACCTACTTTGTGGAAATCAGGACTCATTAGCTGTGAGAAACCAGTAGAAATTGAGTGCAGGGCCTCACAATATAAAGATAAGTCTTTATTAACCTTGGGTCAGAAGGTAACATGCGATATTACTGTTGGTTTGATTTGTGATGACAAAGAACAAAATGGAGAGCATTGTTTTGATTATGAAATAAGGGTGAAATGCTGTGACAATGACTGCACTCAAGCTACAACAGCACCAACAACTAAAGTTTCTTCAACAACACCAGCAAGCACTATAATAACTACTGTAATTCCACCAATTACAACAGAAACAGTCTCTACAACAATAATGGAAACATCAAGCATGACCACAGAACCACCTGTTCATTCAACAACAACACTAAACCCAACCACTACTGTAATTTTATCAACCACCCCACCCTCAACAGAAACAACATACTCTGTGATCACAAAGCCTACCGGAACTGCTGCACCTCAACATAATGCTACAACTCCGTCCACAACAGTAACTACTGTAATTCCTCCAACTACACCAGGAACTGTTTCTACAACAATAGTGGAAACATCAAGCATGACCACGAAACTACCTGTTCCTTCAACAACAACACCACCCCCATCCACTACAGCAACTACTGTAATTCCCCCGACTACAACAGAAACAGTTTCTACAACAATAATGGAAACATCAAGCATGACCACTGAACCACCTGCTACTTCAACACCACCACCACCACCAACCTCTTCCACAACATTAATTACTGTAATTCCACCATCCACAACTTCAATAAGAACTGAAACAACAATAACAAGCCCAAGTGCACCAACTACAACATCATGCCAGCCTTGCCAGTGGTCAAAGTGGTTAAACAATGACTATCCCCTGAGTACACCAAATGGAAAAGACATTGAATCTATACCTACTTTGTGGAAATCAGGACTCATTAGCTGTGAGAAACCAGTAGACATTGAGTGCAGGGCCTCACAATATAAAGATATGCCTTTATCAACCTTGGGTCAGAAGGTAACATGCGATATTACTGTTGGTCTGATTTGTGATGACAAAGAACAAAATGGAGAGCATTGTTATGATTATGAAATAAGGGTGAAATGCTGTGACAATGACTGCACTCAAGCTACAACAGCACCAACAACTAATGTTTCTTCAACAACACCAGCAAGCACTATAATAACTACTGTAATTCCACCAATTACAACAGAAACAGTTTCTACAACAATACTGGAAACATCAAGCACGACCACAGTATCACCTGTCCCAACAACACCAATACCGTCCACTACAGTAACTACTGAAATTCCTCCTACTACAACAGAAACCGTTTCTACAACAACGGGGGAAACATCAAGCACGACCACAGTATCACCTGTCCCAACAACACCAATACCACCAACCTCTTCCACTACAATAACTACTGTAATTCCGCCTACTACAACAGGAACTGTTTCTACAACAATAGTGGAAACATCAAGCATGACCACTGAACCACCGGCTACTTCAGCACCACCACCACCACCACCAACCTCTTCCACAACATCAACTACTGTAATTCCTCCAACTTCAACGGGAACAGTTTCTACAGCAATAGTGGAAACATCAAGCATGACCACTGAACCACCTGCTACTTCAACACCACCACCACCAACCTCTTCCACAATGTCAACTACTGTAATTCCTCCAACTCCAACGGGAACGGTTTCTACAACAATAGTGGAAACATCAAGCATGACCACTGAACCACCTGCTACTTCAACACCACCACCACCACCAACCTCTTCCACAACATTAACTACTGTAATTCCACCATCCACAACTTCAATAATAACTGAAATAACAATAACAAGCCCAAGTGCACCAACTACAACATCATGCCAGCCTTGCCAGTGGTCAAAGTGGTTAAACAATGACTATCCCCTGAGTACACCAAATGGAAAAGACATTGAATCTATACCTACTTTGTGGAAATCAGGACTCATTAGCTGTGAGAAACCAGTAGACATTGAGTGCAGGGCCTCACAATATAAAGATAAGCCTTTATCAACCTTGGGTCAGAAGGTAACATGCAATATTACTGTTGGTCTGATTTGTGATGACAAAGAACAAAATGGAGAGCATTGTTATGATTATGAAATAAGGGTGAAATGCTGTGACAATGACTGCACTCAAGCTACAACAGCACCAACAACTAAAGTTTCTTCAACAACACCAGCAAGCACTATAATAACTACTGTAATTCCACCAATTACAACAGAAACAGTCTCTACAACAATAATGGAAACATCAAGCATGACCACAGAACCACCTGTTCATTCAACAACAACACTAAACCCAACCACTACTGTAATTTTATCAACCACCCCACCCTCAACAGAAACAACATACTCTGTGATCACAAAGCCTACCGGAACTGCTGCACCTCAACATAATGCTACAACTCCGTCCACAACAGTAACTACTGTAATTCCTCCAACTACACCAGGAACTGTTTCTACAACAATAGTGGAAACATCAAGCATGACCACGAAACTACCTGTTCCTTCAACAACAACACCACCCCCATCCACTACAGCAACTACTGTAATTCCCCCGACTACAACAGAAACAGTTTCTACAACAATAATGGAAACATCAAGCATGACCACTGAACCACCTGCTACTTCAACACCACCACCACCACCAACCTCTTCCACAACATTAATTACTGTAATTCCACCATCCACAACTTCAATAAGAACTGAAACAACAATAACAAGCCCAAGTGCACCAACTACAACATCATGCCAGCCTTGCCAGTGGTCAAAGTGGTTAAACAATGACTATCCCCTGAGTACACCAAATGGAAAAGACATTGAATCTATACCTACTTTGTGGAAATCAGGACTCATTAGCTGTGAGAAACCAGTAGACATTGAGTGCAGGGCCTCACAATATAAAGATATGCCTTTATCAACCTTGGGTCAGAAGGTAACATGCGATATTACTGTTGGTCTGATTTGTGATGACAAAGAACAAAATGGAGAGCATTGTTATGATTATGAAATAAGGGTGAAATGCTGTGACAATGACTGCACTCAAGCTACAACAGCACCAACAACTAATGTTTCTTCAACAACACCAGCAAGCACTATAATAACTACTGTAATTCCCCCAATTACAACAGAAACAGTTTCTACAACAATACTGGAAACATCAAGCACGACCACAGTATCACCTGTCCCAACAACACCAATACCGTCCACTACAGTAACTACTGAAATTCCTCCTACTACAACAGAAACCGTTTCTACAACAACGGGGGAAACATCAAGCACGACCACAGTATCACCTGTCCCAACAACACCAATACCACCAACCTCTTCCACTACAATAACTACTGTAATTCCGCCTACTACAACAGGAACTGTTTCTACAACAATAGTGGAAACATCAAGCATGACCACTGAACCACCGGCTACTTCAGCACCACCACCACCACCACCAACCTCTTCCACAACATCAACTACTGTAATTCCTCCAACTTCAACGGGAACAGTTTCTACAGCAATAGTGGAAACATCAAGCATGACCACTGAACCACCTGCTACTTCAACACCACCACCACCAACCTCTTCCACAATGTCAACTACTGTAATTCCTCCAACTCCAACGGGAACGGTTTCTACAACAGTAGTGGAAACATCAAGCATGACCACTGAACCACCTGCTACTTCAACACCACCACCACCACCAACCTCTTCCACAACATTAACTACTGTAATTCCACCATCCACAACTTCAATAATAACTGAAATAACAATAACAAGCCCAAGTGCACCAACTACAACATCATGCCAGCCTTGCCAGTGGTCAAAGTGGTTAAACAATGACTATCCCCTGAGTACACCAAATGGAAAAGACATTGAATCTATACCTACTTTGTGGAAATCAGGACTCATTAGCTGTGAGAAACCAGTAGACATTGAGTGCAGGGCCTCACAATATAAAGATAAGCCTTTATCAACCTTGGGTCAGAAGGTAACATGCAATATTACTGTTGGTCTGATTTGTGATGACAAAGAACAAAATGGAGAGCATTGTTATGATTATGAAATAAGGGTGAAATGCTGTGACAATGACTGCACTCAAGCTACAACAGCACCAACAACTAAAGTTTCTTCAACAACACCAGCAAGCACTATAATAACTACTGTAATTCCACCAATTACAACAGAAACAGTCTCTACAACAATAATGGAAACATCAAGCATGACCACAGAACCACCTGTTCATTCAACAACAACACTAAACCCAACCACTACTGTAATTTTATCAACCACCCCACCCTCAACAGAAACAACATACTCTGTGATCACAAAGCCTACCGGAACTGCTGCACCTCAACATAATGCTACAACTCCGTCCACAACAGTAACTACTGTAATTCCTCCAACTACACCAGGAACTGTTTCTACAACAATAGTGGAAACATCAAGCATGACCACGAAACTACCTGTTCCTTCAACAACAACACCACCCCCATCCACTACAGCAACTACTGTAATTCCCCCGACTACAACAGAAACAGTTTCTACAACAATAATGGAAACATCAAGCATGACCACTGAACCACCTGCTACTTCAACACCACCACCACCACCAACCTCTTCCACAACATTAATTACTGTAATTCCACCATCCACAACTTCAATAAGAACTGAAACAACAATAACAAGCCCAAGTGCACCAACTACAACATCATGCCAGCCTTGCCAGTGGTCAAAGTGGTTAAACAATGACTATCCCCTGAGTACACCAAATGGAAAAGACATTGAATCTATACCTACTTTGTGGAAATCAGGACTCATTAGCTGTGAGAAACCAGTAGACATTGAGTGCAGGGCCTCACAATATAAAGATATGCCTTTATCAACCTTGGATCAGAAGGTAACATGCGATATTACTGTTGGTCTGATTTGTGATGACAAAGAACAAAATGGAGAGCATTGTTATGATTATGAAATAAGGGTGAAATGCTGTGACAATGACTGCACTCAAGCTACAACAGCACCAACAACTAATGTTTCTTCAACAACACCAGCAAGCACTATAATAACTACTGTAATTCCCCCAATTACAACAGAAACAGTTTCTACAACAATACTGGAAACATCAAGCACGACCACAGTATCACCTGTCCCAACAACACCAATACCGTCCACTACAGTAACTACTGAAATTCCTCCTACTACAACAGAAACCGTTTCTACAACAACGGGGGAAACATCAAGCACGACCACAGTATCACCTGTCCCAACAACACCAATACCACCAACCTCTTCCACTACAATAACTACTGTAATTCCGCCTACTACAACAGGAACTGTTTCTACAACAATAGTGGAAACATCAAGCATGACCACTGAACCACCTGCTACTTCAGCACCACCACCACCACCACCAACCTCTTCCACAACGTCAACTACTGTAATTCCTCCAACTTCAACGGGAACAGTTTCTACAGCAATAGTGGAAACATCAAGCATGACCACTGAACCACCTGCTACTTCAACACCACCACCACCAACCTCTTCCACAATGTCAACTACTGTAATTCCTCCAACTCCAACGGGAACGGTTTCTACAACAATAGTGGAAACATCAAGCATGACCACTGAACCACCTGCTACTTCAACACCACCACCACCACCAACCTCTTCCACAACATTAACTACTGTAATTCCACCATCCACAACTTCAATAATAACTGAAATAACAATAACAAGCCCAAGTGCACCAACTACAACATCATGCCAGCCTTGCCAGTGGTCAAAGTGGTTAAACAATGACTATCCCCTGAGTACACCAAATGGAAAAGACATTGAATCTATACCTACTTTGTGGAAATCAGGACTCATTAGCTGTGAGAAACCAGTAGAAATTGAGTGCAGGGCCTCACAATATAAAGATAAGCCTTTATCAACCTTGGGTCAGAAGGTAACATGCGATATTACTGTTGGTCTGATTTGTGATGACAAAGAACAAAATGGAGAGCATTGTTATGATTATGAAATAAGGGTGAAATGCTGTGACAATGACTGCACTCAAGGTACAACAGCACCAACAACTAAAGTTTCTTCAACAACACCAGCAAGCACTATAATAACTACTGTAATTCCTCCTACTACAACAGAAACCGTTTCTACAACAACAGTGGAAACATCAAGCACGACCACAGTATCACCTGTCCCAACAACACCAATACCACCAACCTCTTCCATTACAATAACTACTGTAATTCCGCCTACTACAATAGGAACTGTTTCTACAACAATAGTGGAAACATCAAGCATGACCACAGAGCCACCTCTCCCAACATCACCAATACTGTCCCCTACAGTAACTACTGTAATTCCTCCTACTACAATAGGAACGGTTTCTACAACAATAATGGAAACATCAAGCATGACCACAGAACCACCAGTTCCTTCTACAACAACACCAAACCCATCCACAGCAGTAACTACTGTAATTCCTCCAACTCCAACAGGAACAGTTTCTACAACAATAATGGAAACATCAAGCATGACCACTGAGCCACCTGCTTCTTCAACAGCACCACACCCAGCCACTACAGTAACTACTGTAATTCCCCTGACTACAACAGAAACAGTTTTTACAACAATAAAGAAAACATCAGGCATGACCACAGAACGACCTGTTTTTTCAACATCACCACCAAACCCAACCTTTTCTGTGATCACAAAGTCAATAGTAACTGCTGCACCTCAGCAAAGCACCACAGTTTGTGTCTGCACATACATGGAAAAAACTTTCTATCCAGGCGAGTACTATTTAAATTTTTTAATATATGTTACAAGATAAAGCATAGTCAAGTCTAGAGGCTTTTGTTGTCATTCAGTGTCATTCATATACATCTAATGCAGTATACAGTGAAATTGCACCATTAGGAGTTATGAAAATTTGAAAAATCTTTTCTATGGGAAATTTTCCTGTGTTTCCTAAGAGAAAGTCTCAGAAATCTTTAAAACCTTAATCCTTAAAGCTTTGGCAGTTACAAAATTGTGTAGCTTTATTTTACTTTCATTGGCAAAATCATTAATTCTACGCAGTTTTTTACATTGATATTCTTGCTTTTCTGTAATTGTTTGGTTTCATTTCCACTCATATGATCATGTTTATCTCTTCAATTATAATAGAGATCTAGTGAAGACAATTCTGTCTCAGGCATACCTGTTCAACTTATTCATTATAAATAACTTTGATATAAAATAGCATATTAAATGTATTATTAAGGCTGATTAATTCTGTGGTATTTATTTTTGTGAAATGTTTGCCTTTTATCCATTTACAAGTTGTTAATCATTATATTTTTACATCATTCTAGGGTCTGTCATGTATAACCAAACTGATGAAGCTGGATGGTGCTTCATTGCTATTTGTGAATCAGGGTGCAATGTTTTCAAGAAATCTGAGCCATGCGTCTTTACTACTCCTACACCATACACTCCATCAGCCTCTACAACCACCTCCACTCCTCTTCAGAAAGGCTGCAAATTCCTTGATCCACCAAGAAAGGTACTTTGGAATTATTGTATTAATTCCAACACAACTTTATCCAATGTTTAAGGCAAAAGTATATGTTTGTAAGTAAAATGACACTACAGGCTATAACAATGAACAAGAGTCTCATACCATTACATATGGCTGTATCCTTGTAGGCCAATCAGTTATTATCAGCTTCATATTTTATAGATATATGGTAAATATACAGACAAATAAATTTGACACAGACTGTTTTCTTTCTCATGTCGAAATGCACAAATATGATTAAAACACATGCACTGTAATCACACTTTAATCAGGTAATGAAAAAAATCAGTATAGCAATAAGATTATTCTCCAAACATGCACTGAAATCATAAAGCCATCACAAGGTCGACACCAGGCTCACTGCTACACATACATTTGTTAGTTTAATTCTCTGCAGGTATGCAATACTTACCACACACCTTCCACCCTCCGGTCACAAACTGGTGCTCGAGAATGCCACCAGTTCCACACAGGCATATTGTTCATATAAATGATATGCACAAAAAGTAATGAAATGAGACACAAATCTGCTATTACACACGTGGACAAAATTGTTGGTACACTTCCATTAAAGAGAGAAAAACCCACAATGGTCACTGAAATAACTTGAATAACATCACAGGTGTCTTCAAACTTGTAGTTAGTCATTCTGCCTGTCTAAAGGGTGAAAAGTAGTCATTGTGCTGTTTGGCATCGTGGTGTGCACCACACTGAACATGGATCACAGAAAGTGAAGAGAGAGTTGTCTCAGGAGATTAGAAGGAAAATTATAGACAAGCACGTTACAGGTAAAGGCTATAAGACCATCTCCAAGCAGCTTGATGTTCCTGTGACCACAGTTGCACATATTAATCAGAAGTTTAAGGTCCACAGGACTGTAGCCAACCTCCCTGGATGTGGCCACAAGAAGAAAATTGATGACAAATTAAAAAGGCAGAGAATATGAATGGTAACCAAAGAGATCAGAGCAACTCCCAAAGAGATTAGAGGTGGACTTCAAGGTCAAGGTACATTCGTGTCAGATCATACCGTCTGTCGCTGCTTGAGCCTGAGGGGAAGACGGCCGAGGAGGACTCCACTGTTGAAAGCAAATCATAAAAAATGGCAAGTCACATCAGTTCCATGTTCACAGACGGAAAAACGAAGCATACAAAGAAAAAAAACTACTGTTGAACATGGAGGCCGCTCAGTTATTTTCTGGGGCTATTTTGCTGCATCTGGCACAGGGTGTTTTAAATCTGTGCAGGGTACAATAAAATCTCAAGACTATCAAGGCATTCTGGAGCAAAACATGCTGTCCGGTGTCAGAAAGCTTGTTCTCAGTCACAGGTCATAGGTCCTCCAACAGGATAATGACCAAAAACAGACATCTAAAAACACCCAAGAATGGCTAAGAACAAAACATTGAACTATTCTGATGCGGCCTTCTATGAGCCCTGATCTAAATCCTATTGAATATCTGTGGAAAGAGCTGACTTATTCAGTCTGGTGAAGGCTTCAAACCTGGGACAGCTGGAGCAGTTTGCTCATAAGGTGTGGGCCAAAATATCTGTTGATAGGTGCAGAAGTCTCATTCAGAGTTAAATAAACCGTGTGATTACCTCAAAAGATTTTGTGCAACAAAATTTTAATTGAAGGGTACCATCATGTTTGTCCAGGACAGTTTCATTAGTTTTCTGTTGAAATCAAAAACAATGTCTGATTTTCATTAGTCAATTTTCAGTAAATTTTTTATTTATTATTACTTTTGTCAGTTTCAAGTTATTTCAGTGACCATTGTGGGTTTTTCTCTCTTTAATGGTAGATTACCAGCAATTTTGTCCATGTGTGTATATCTATTGTATGTCTTTGCCTTCTTTATCTTTTTTGTTCTGACTTATCATTAATAGAATGGAGAAACCTGGAGGAACAAGTGTTTTGAAGAAACATGCCAGAATGGCTCTGTTATCTCCACACCTCTGCAATGTCTTAAATCAGATCCTACAGTTCCAGTATGTGAAAATAATATACCTCCTGTTAAGGTCTACGATGAGACCGGATGTTGTTATCATTATGAATGTCAATGTGAGTTTAATCCATTTTTAGTCTTTCTTGACGTCTTACTCGTCATTGCACATTAATTACTGTAACCTCTCATTTTTTTATGTAAATTTATTGTGCACCACTTTAAATTGAAGTAAACTCTTGTTATTCAAAATTGCAGGCAGATGTACTGGTTGGGGAGATCCACATTATGTCTCTTTTGATGGGACATATTATGCTTTCCAAGGAAACTGCACATATGTTTTAGTCCAGGAAATCATCAAGAAGTACAATTTCTCTGTCCACATCAAGAACTATATGTGTGACATCGAACAAGCACTGGCTTGTCCTGAGTATTTGACTGTATACTATAAATCATATCAAATTGAACTGAAACAGACAAGAAACCCAACTGTGAATACAGTGAGTGCACAGCGGTTAAATCTTAACAAAAAGAAACAGGTTACATATGCAGCAAGTATAGAAACCTTTAGAGATATCAGGAGACTATGCTATGTTCATGTATGCTGAATGAATATCTTTGAAATATTAACATACAAAATATGAGGACATTTCCTGTCAAATATAAACACAGGCTTTTAAGTATTTAGAAATAAAACAAATATCATGAGATAATCGTGATCACGAGAAACAATGTGTAATGAATTCAAATTATATTGTCTTAGTTCATTGCTGGGTTTAGTAATAGCTACTATTTTATTATTGAAGATAACATTCAATAATTGGGCCTTTCCAATCTAGTGTATTTCTAAGTCTGAAAAGTGTTTATTTATCATTATTTTGGTGTTCTTTAGAAACATCATTTCCCTAAAGCTTTATGATTATGTTTGTTTAATAACTTTTTGGCCAGAATTGTACAATTATTACATATATATCACCTAAAATAATTTCTTTGTGTTAGGTATATGTCAACAATAAGAAGGTGACCCCAGTTTACACTAATGCAGACTTCACCATAACCACAACTGGTATTGCAATGACTCTAGATATTCCTGCTATCCAAGCTCAGGTTATCTTCAAAGGCATGAACTTTTTAGTCAGCCTTCCATTTTCTCGATTTCACAATAACACAGAAGGACAGTGTGGTAAGTGAACCTACATCTCTGCACACATAATATGCACAACATAATTTCTGTCAGAACGCTGCTGTAAATGATGTGATATAATAGTAGTTTGTTAAGTCACTATACTGTAAGTCTCTTTATTTGATTTAGTCCTGTTGTCATTTTTAACAGACTGATTATATTTTTACTATGTTTCTTAAAGGCAACTGTGACAACAACAGATCGAATGACTGCAGACTCCCTAATGGAAAAGTAATCCAGTCATGTGAGGAAATGGCTCCTAAATGGCAAGTGAATAAAACAGTTTGCCCAACTCCCCAACCTCCCCCAAAAACAACCGTGAAACCATGTCAACCAGCCATCTGCAAAATCATCTTCAGCAAGTAAATCACATTCTGTTATATATACAGCATTGTCTAAAAGTTCACTACAAATGCATTGCTTTATCACTTTTGAGAAACTAGCACTTTTCATGCTACTCTCATTTGTGATATTTTCATGGCATCATACCATATATTCCAAATGATGTGTGTTCATTTAGGTCATAGCACTAACATTTTAATTCTTATTATACCATTCAGTGCCCCTTCCAAATCCAGTAAATATGACATTTTTCCAGTCATCCTGGAAGAGAGCTCCACTTTTATTTTGTCTGAATATATAGTGAAGATTGTTGTAATCCTGCTTAATAAATATGTCAAAACTTTGTACTTTCAATTTGTCTTTATTTACAGAGCATTTGAACAGTGCCACAAAGTCATTGACCCAGAAAACTTCTACAAGGCATGTGTATATGATGTGTGCAACATGAAGAATGCCACTGGTTGCTTCAGCCTGGAGGGTTATGCTCAAATGTGTGCTGAGGAATCTGTATGTGTGGACTGGAGGAACTTAACTAATGGACAATGCCGTAAGAAATAGAAAAGACACATGTCATTAAAAACTGATTTCCAGGTTGATACTGATTGTTTTTATTTCTTCCTGATAGCACATGACTGTCCCAAACATAAAGTTTACTTGCCATGTGGGCCGAAGACGGAAAAATCCTGCAATTCAGGGTAGAGAACTCATGACAATATTCAGATCATCACACAGAATTATTTCAGTTGTAGTTTTTGACTCTATTGTCAATAATAACTGTCCAATATTTTTCATTTTTTCTTTTCTGGAACTTTTCCAGGTACAATGAAATGTTTATAAATTGTGAGTCTCGTGTGTGTCGTGATCATTTCCGAGAAGGATGCTACTGCCCTAATGGCACCACCCTCCTTGACACTACTTCGGATGTATGCACAAAGTTCTGTGGTAGGCAAATGTATTGTTTATTCCAAGTATTGCTTTATAATTAATATTAATATGCGTATGTGTATATATATATATATATATATATATATATATATATAATATATATATATCATTTCTGTGTCTTAGGTTGTATAGGTTCTGATGGACAGCCCAAGCAGGTAAGACAGCTTTCTGATGTGTTGGCCTACTAATCATCAGACACGAGGGATTCCTTGCCTTCTTCAGTTAAACCTGATTTTTATGTTCTGGAATTGTGATATTTAGGTATAATCTTGTTCTAGTAACAGGCCCAATGAAACCGTTCTAGAAGAATTACCAAACAGCATGAAAAATCATCAACAATAAACACATTATTTGATATTTTGATATTTGAATTCAGTTACTCAATATGAATTTTGTATTTATAAATCTGTAATAGAAATGCAACATTGCAATTTAGTTTTATTTATCTGAAATCCTATTATAATTATGCAATATCACATGCATAAGCAAGAGTGCTGTTACACTGAACATGGGCCCTTGACTGAGTGCCACAGGCAATCATAGCCATGCCGATATTCAGTAGAACTGCAATCTTGCTTGTGCTATGTTGCTTGAGTAGAAGAGGATACTAGATAAGATGTAAGATGTAAGATATTTTAGATAAGATGTAAGATGTAAGATGTAAGATTTTGCAGTGTTGTTCACACACTGCCAGTTACAAATACATCAAGTAAAGTATTTCAAGAAACACAAGTATGCATTCTCTCATGTATCTGCAGCCAGGGGATAAATGGCGATCAGAATGTAAAGAATGTACATGCAGTAAAAATTCCATGGGTCCATTGTGTGAACCAGTTCAATGTCCAAACCCAGAGCCCTGTACAAAAGCAGGCTATGAGCTTGAGATTGTGGACTGCTGTCCAAAGTGTGGTGAGTGAGCATTACTTCACTATATTCACTATATTATTTCACTATATTATTTTTCAATATAAAAAGTATGTCTAAGACGTTTTATCGATTAGAATTAAATATAAAGGAATATAAAGGAAACAACATAAAATAATTTGCTTCATACCACAGATCTTTGGAATTGCTGAATCCAGTCAGAACAGAACAGCTACCTTTTCATGCTGGTATATTCCCTGATCATTCTCTCTCTCTCTCTCTCTCTCTCTCTCTCCTCTATCTTTCTCAGTGTGCAAACCTAGGTTGTGTCCTACACACATGATAAAATGCCCAGTTGGATTTGAGATAGTACAAAACAGGACAGATAATGACTGTTGCATAACATTCTACTGTGGTAAGCTTTAATATTACCTTTACTTTATGTTATATAGTCTTATATATATATGTATACATATAGCCTGTCGAAAAATGTTCGCCTGTTCACAGATTGTGAAGTTTAATGATTTGATGATGTTTTTTTTTCCCACCAGAACCCAAGAATGTGTGTGTCTTCCATGAAAATGTCTATTTGGTAAGATTTATTATTTATATTTTTATTATTATGTTATTAATATTGTGCTGTATTGCACTACTTACTATGCTTGTGAATCATGTTTGCTGTGTTTTTAGTTGTACAGTGCTATAGTGCTTACATGGTGCTATAATTTTTGTATAATACTGTTTATACTGTATTCATTAGCCATACTTTATTGTGAGAATATTTCATGGCAGAGAATTAATTCATGTTCTCAGTGAAATATAATTAGAAGAAGACTTCAAAATGTGAGGAGACTGTATAGTGGACATAATGTTAACAAAGTTTTTACTTTATAGCCTGGTGAGAAAGTTCCAACAGGATCCTGTGAAGACTGTGTTTGTGGTTTAACTGTGAACTCAAGCAGTAAACTTCTTAAAACAGAATGCACTCCTATGGCCTGCAACACAACCTGCCCTATGGTAGTAATGCCTTTAATCTGCAGTTGACATTACATAATCAAGACAAAACACTCACTAGAACATCAACCACCATGTTTCAGTGGCTTATGTGAAACATACATTTAGGCTACAAACCTGCAGCAGTTGATTAAATGTTAGTTTATTGTCTAATCAACATGGGAAAATAATATAATTGTAATTCATATTGATGTTGATGGATTAAAGGTTACTATTAATGTTTTATAGGGCTTTTCCTATCAAGCTGTACCTGGGAAGTGCTGTGGAAATTGTGTACAAAAACAGTGTGTATACGAAGACCCAGATCAATCCAATAGAATAACCACAGCTGAGGTACAGACAATATTATACACAAATTAATGTTAATTATGATTCTTGGTTCTGGATTGGTTCCTCCTTGTCAGTGTCCCATTCTCTCTGATTTTTTTTATCAGGTTGGACAAAACTGGACTCATCCACGTAAACCATGTGTGACTTTCAACTGCACTAAAGTCAACAATGTGTTTGTCTTGGTGAAGATACCCCCTTCATGTCCTGAGTATAATCCACAAGACTGCGTTCCTGTATGTTCATCACTTGTGGCTAATCTTACCCTTATGTTGTGTACAGATGTTTAACCAGTACATTTTTCAGAACTGTATAAATTTTACTATTAAGGAATAACAATTAGTAATTTATTTTTTTATTTTTTTTATTTTTGCCTTTTTTAGGGCACAGAAAAAATGACATCAGATGGATGTTGTAAAACATGTAAGATGATTAACAACCTTTTTCTTCACTTTTAAATGAAATACAATAATACAATAATATAATACTATATTCAATTTACGTATTTTAACAATGAAATTATTTACAGCAACTTTATCTACATGTTTTTGTCTTTTGTGTATTAATATGCATGTTTGATTATCCTTTATTCAATGAGTAAACTTCTCTCTGTATTTGACATTCAGGTCAGCTACATCAGTTCTTTTGCAATCTGCAAAAGAACATCACTTACTTAAAGGTTAATGACTGTACATCCATTCAGCCTGTGGAGATAGCCTCCTGCTCTGGATCCTGTGACACCAAATCAATGTGGGTTTGCTCACTGATAAATAAACACAAACAAACAAATAAACACACACACAATACAGTTATGGTAACAGGGCACACACACACAATACAGTTATGGTAACAGGGCACACACACACAATACAGTTATGGTAACAGGGCACACAGTGCATGTTTGCCTTGCAATTCTGGGGCTAAGGGTTCAATTCCCACCTCTGCTCTGTGTACATGGAGTTTGCATGTTCTCCCAGTGCTTCAGAGGTTTCTTCTGGGAACTCCTCTTTCCTCATCTAGTCCAAGGCCATGTGTTGTAGGCTGATTGGTATCTCTAAATTTTCCAAAGTAGTCTGTGTGAACGGGTGTGTGAGTATGAGTGATTGTGCCCTGTCCCCTGTCCAGGGTGTCCCCCACCCTGTGCCCCTAGTCCCCTGGGATAGGCTCCAGGCTCCCCATGACACTCTGTAGGATATAGTAACAGGTAGAGAGACAGGCGTTAAATCAAGAGTGGAGACTTCACATTTACTGTGTGTCAGGAAGTAAAGAATGATGTAGTTCTCTCAGACACATACACAAAAACACTTTTTTTTTTAAGAAAAACAATTTTTTTTTATTCTTCCTCACTCCATCTTTTAATGTCCCATACTACTTTCCTTGTGCAGATATTCAATGGCAGCGAACACCATGACACACCACTGCACCTGCTGTAAGGAGCTTCGAACCAGCAGCAAGCAAGTGCAGCTACGCTGTGCAAAAAACACCCTGAAACCATACACTTACACTTATGTTGAGGAGTGTGGCTGCCATGTCACTAATTGCACAGACTAAAATGAATCTTACTAACATATATTTTTTAAAATTAATTAATTGATTGAAAATGAGCCTACTAAGGCAGATATTCACCTATGTGTGCATATTAGTTCAACTGAATTCATGCTAACTATCATTACATTTTATAGAATTGAAATAGAGCATGAAAAATCAAATATCAAATACAAATATATTGCATGAGAACAGGCTCCTGTGTTTTGTCACACAATTGAGCATATAACAGAATATATAAACCCTTTCCTTTCTTGCATGCTTTGTTTTTCTCTGGTGTTGATGGTTGTGTATTCTTCTTTAATTAATGACAGTAATTAAAATAATAATAATAAAATAATAATAAATAAAATTGCATGGAAAAAATGTGTGCTGGTTTATCTGTTAATTATGAAGGTTCCTATATTTATCTGTGTTCCAAAATGTACAAAATTTATATGCTTACAGTAGACTTTATTTTTTAATATTAACTATTTATTTAATATTAACTGTGAACTGAAGATCACTCTGAAAGTCTATGTTAGGTTTGCAGTGCAAAATGTTTAAATACTAATCATAGAAAATGCTTAATTCTAAGCATTAGCACTAGCTGATTTTTGATAGTACTGAGGCTGCCAAAAAATGCAACATGTATTGTGTATTGGAATTTATGAATATGTGATTTCTACTTTCTGCCCAATAATGCAGGGCAGTGTCAATACAAATAAATTAATTTAGTTTTTACTGTGTGATAATCTGGCCATGGGGTCACAGTCCAGTGACTTCTGTGCCAGTCCCAAGCCCGAGAGGGTTGCGTCAGGAAGGACATCCGGCGTAAAACATTGCCAAATTTAACCATGCGAATCGTCAGTGCTCTAAATTTCATGACAACTGCCATCGGCGCCGTTCACCTACAGGGCACTGGTGGAAATTGGGCTACTGTTAGTCGAAGAAGTAGAGGAGGAAGGAGATTGCATAGACAGAGAGAGAAGAGGAAAGGTAAGAGTGTAGGACTGAGAATAGGAACTCTGAATGTTGGTACTATGACAGGGAAAGGTAGAGAGCTGGCTGATATGATGGTGAAAAGGAAGGTGGATATACTGTGTGTACAGGAGACCAGGTGGAAGGGTAGCAAGGCTTGTAGTATAGGAGCAGGATTCAAGCTGTTTTATTATGGTGTGGATAGTAAGAGAAATGGGGTAGGAGTGGTCCTGAAGGAGGAGTTTGTGAGGAATGTTCTGGAGGTGATGAGAGTGTCAGACAGGGTGATGAGTCTGAAGTTAGAGGTTGAAGGGGTGATGTTGAATGTTGTTAGTGGTTATGAGAGCAGGGAGCAGGTGGAGGAAAACCTGGAGAGGTGGAGGTTTGCGCTGGAGAGAAGAGGAATGAAAGTCAGTCGTACATGTGTGTGAATGACAGAGAGGGAAGTGGAACAGTAAGATTACAGGGTGAAGAGGTGAAGAAGGTATAGGAGTTTAAGTACTTGGGGTCAGCAGTCCAGAGTAATGGAGAGTGTGGGAAAGAGGTAAAGAAGCGAGTGCAGGCAGGTTGGAATGGGTGGAGAAAGGTGTTGGGAGTTCTATGTGATAGAAAAATATCTGCAAGAATCAAGGGGAAGGTGTACAAGACACTGGTGAGACCAGCCATTCTGTATGGTTTAGAGACAGTGTCCCTGAGACAGAGACAGGAGTAAGAGCTGGAGGTAGCAGAGCTGAAGATGTTGAGGTTCTCTTTGGGAGTGACACGGTTGGACAGGATTAGGAACGAGTACATCAGAGGGACAACTCATGTTGGACATTTGGGGGACAAAGTTAGAGAGGCCAGGTTAAGATGGTTTGGACATGTCCAGAGGAGGGAGAGTGAGTATATTGGTAGGAGAATGTTGACATGGAGCTGCCAGGCAGGAGGAAAAGAGGAAGGCCAAAGAGGAGGTATATGGATGTAATAAATGAGGATATGAAGCTAGTGGGTTTAAATTCTGCACTACACCTCTCAAGCTTTCATTTATTCCTCATTCTGTATCACTTACAGTATTTATTATACTGTTCATGTTAAGGTACACAAAGAGGACACAAGTGGGTAACACAGTCGCACTAGCACTATAAGCTGCTGACTATTGCTGAATGTTGTGTTGATGGATGAACATTTGGCGGCTTCATGCCTGCAGCTACTCTGACATAAATCTACACTAAGGGTCTGCAGATTAACACACTGGAGTGTGTATTTAGCCCAGTGGCTGTAGCTTCATTTCCAGTCAACTATGGTATAGTCCTTTTACTTGGGATGTGTCTGATGACTTTCTGTGTAAGGTGGTATTACGGCAAGTTGTGTAAAGGTACTGAGACAAGGACAGGAACAGGATGTGATCATTATTAGGTGTGTTAATGAACAGCTTGTTAACTGGACTGACAGATGACATCCAGAGCAGTGACACACCTAAACAATTAAGATCCCCAGTCTATCACGCACATGGATACAGATTTTTTAGAACCTAAGACAAGATAGTGGAGTAGCTAGTAAGTAATTTGTTGTTCATTATGTAAAAAGCCTCATTCTGTGTCTGGAATACCCCAAAAAGGAACCAGGTTTAGATGATTATGGGATATAAGAAGGAGACAAATGAGGAGAAAAACACATAAAAACAAGTTTTTATGTATCTACATATTAATATATGTTAAAACTGTGTGTGTGTGTGTGTGTGTGTCTATGCGTATGCATTTTTGATTACCCACACCCTTTACAAACTTCCTTTAGTGATCAGATTATTTTGAATAACAAACCAATAAAAAATTTTTTGAATCTGTTAATGCTTGATAACTTGTTTATTAAATCAAATTACTATAGATTCGATTTTATTCTCTTTAAGACTCCTGTGTTTACTTTTATTGTTTGGGTTTATGGTAAGTATTGACTTCAGAATTGTGTTCTTAAGTGAGTACTGTCTACCTTGTACGATCAAAACATTTTTTCTCTTACATCTGCTCACAAAAACTAACATACTTTTGTGTTTGTTAATGGATTTATATTTTTACTCAACCAGAGTAAACAACCTGTCAACAACCTCTACATATGTAAATCAATAAAAGAGTTTACCCTGTCATAATGGCCAAAAACTTTATTTTACACAATTCACTCTTTCTTCATATTTTTTGCAAAAACTTGGGTGTGTAACTTTTTGCACAATGTTGCCTACAGGTAAAGGAAATCGGTTTAGTGTTGAGCAAACTGCTGGCCTGAATCATCACATAACTGCTTCAAACTGTGCTATTACATAATCCTAAATGTAATGTAAAGGTCCTGCTTAGGACCTTTTCTGATAATCAGTTATTTTGTGTGTGTGTGTTTTATTAAATATAGGAAAACAAACACCAAACCTACATCAGAATATAATCATCCTGGGTATATTTAATTAGCTCCAATATATTTAATTATATTTTAATTGAATATTTCAATGTTGTGCCATTTATTTGACATTTACAAAGCAGTCCATTGTGCCAGTTTTCAAAACATTATACAAATTCAAAGTCCCTGAAAACAAATAATATTGAAATAATTATCACTGGCATGTCTATGCATGGTTACATATAAACATTCAATATCGATTAGAATTAATTTAGTGATATCACAGATTAGGAGGCATAATCAAGAAAGAAAGCATATATTGTTCAATTTCTTATCATTGGAATATTTTTATCATCTATGCTCTACAGTAAAATCATAAAATTACATCATTCAAGCAGGATGTTCATGCTCAGGAACACACACACACACATGTACACAGTGGACCATTAAGATACCATTCTGGCCTTTTATTTGTTACCTCTCAATAAAATTTTGTAGACTGAGAGTTCCTCCCAGAGAGGGAGGGTGGCATTTAGGCCTGAGTAAAAGACATATAAGGGGTCTGAGAGCTGACAGAAGTAGCAGTGTGTGTGCTGGACCTAAGGAGTGTGGACAGACCCACCCTCACACCCACCATGGCGTGGAGTACGTCTACAATCTGTGTTCTGGCCCTGGCTTTGACCAGTGGCCTCCAGGTGAACGCAATGAGGGGTAAGAGAATCAATACTTTGAATATTCCTGCAGCACCTTATTTTGTCTGCATTTTTATATTTCTGATAAATATAAATAAGACACAAGTGTTCTCAAAACACACTTTAAACACGTTACACTACAATTTAAAACTCCTCAAGTATATTGGTAGAAAATACATACTTTTTGGTTTCTTAGGTTTATTACTACCATTTCATGTTACCTGAGACAATCGAAACATGACAACACAAAGGCAAAAGAAATAAATAAAAACCAACCAAACAAGAAAAAACAAGAAAGTAACAAAAATGAAAAAAAAAAAAATGAAAAGCAAGTTCAGAGAACTGTGTAAACATTGCTTGCTCATGTTTTTCTAATTAATCTTTGAATGTATTAAAAGGCAATGAAAAGAAAGGAACTAAAATTCTCTTGAGGTGTCCTCTATGAGGAAATAGCCAGTATTTGATACGATCATTCTTGTGCATCCTGTTTGCTGTGGTAACAACTGTATAGTGACACTGCACATGTGAGTGACTAGAGAAAATCCAAAGTAACTAATTTTCATGTCTGCCTTTGTGTAATGCTTCGTGCTTCTCCCCCAGAGCGCCGGATCAACCATGTCAGCAAAATTTATACCACACTGTTAAAAAACAGTAAGTTACTGGCAGCACAGTTGCCAGCAAGTTACTGTTAAATTAACTGTCTTGCTGTTGTTGAAATTTACAGTTTGTTACTGTTTTTGGAAATACAGCATAAAGCTGTTATTTTCTACATTAACAGTAAACTACTGTCAAAAGCATTAACAGTCAATTAAAGTTTATTTGCACTTTTTTTATTTACTGTAAACTACAAATGTCATTATACTGAGAAATGGTCTGCTAAAAAAATGATTTATTTTTCTAAATATTTTTGATTTTTTTTTTAATTCTTTTAATTTTTTAATTTATTATAATAATTTACAAATGTAGCCTTTAAAACATTAAACATTTAACACAATGCAGTGTAACTTCAAAACGTGCTTTATTATACCTCTGAAAAACTTGACAAACAAAAGCCACTTTAATCACAAGATATTCTGAAAATTAGTGGCTGTGGCAAAGCAAGTGGAATGACTAAATAAAATTAAGCTTCAGAATAAACATGTTTAACTGAATGAACAAAACATTTGCATAACATTAGAAAAAACTAAATGAGTGACTGAGAACTACTTAGTGAATAGGAATTACTGAATTATTAGTAAATAGGAATTACTGCATGAAGGATGAATGAAATCAAAATTTAAATAAAAGCATGTTTATGTCATGTGTGAAGAGTATGTGTAAGGTATGTGTGGTATGTCCGTGAATGAATGGGTTCCCTTATATGAAGTCCCACTCAAAGTCCATTAGTTTTTTTTTTTTTGTTTTTTTTTTAAGTGAACTGGCAACCCGAGTGTTGACTGATTTCTTTTTGTGGGTAACCTTCCCTGTCCGCTTTGACAGGACTTGTCCACCCTTGGTGCCTTTTTCGGGATTTATACCAGTGAAGCACCTGAAAAACAAATGCATACATTCAGAATTAGTGTGGGTAAAAGTTTACATAATGAAAATGTGAAGAGAAATGAATATTTGAATCTAAACATCTAACGAATTCCAACGTGCATGCAGGCTCAGCTTGGTACTCCACATTGAAATTGTACTAAGTTGAAAAGACATCAGCAAGCCCAGACTGAAAACTTGGCTGGATGCCCTCACAGATTATTTGCCCCTCAAACCTGATCATCCATTTATCAGTGCAGCTTCCTGGCTTTTCACCTAAAACATTCCAAAGAAAAAACAATGTCAGTAGTCACGTAACATTCATTTTCTACTGCCAGATTGCAAATGAATGCAAGGGAAACTGAAATCATTGTATTTTCATTGTAGTCACAGAGCCCTATTACTTTAATATAATAAATGCATTTCAAAAATGTTGATTGTGGACTAGTCTGGACAGACACTGAAGTCAACATTTGTATATGCTGTGTTTTGTGAAATTGTTATTGCAATTTATGACTTAATATTTTTGCAAATCCTTTGCAAATCCATGGTAAATGGAAAGTCAAAACACGCTAGCCTGACGGACAAGAACAAACTTCATTTGTTCTCACATGTCAAGCAAGCATGTTTGAGTTTATTTGCTCTATGTATGCTCAATGATGAATATTTATATGTGAATAAACAAAATGCAATTCACACATTTACAATAACTTCATAAACTTTTTGAAGCATCAAAGGTTTTTTTGGACTTTCAATTGATGAACAAAAATAATGAAAGAATTTTAACAATACATTTGCTTTCCAAAGATGAATGAAAGTTTTAAAAGAGAAGTTCACTTGCAGAGCAAAAATCTACAGATAATCTCCTCACCCCCTGGTCATCCAAGATGTTCACATCTTTCTTTCTGCAGTCGTAAAGAAATGATGTTTTCTGAGGAAAACATTTCAGGTTTTTTCTCCATATAGTGGACTTCTATGGTGCCCACGAGTTTGAACTTCCTGAATGCAGATTAAATGCAGCATCAAAGGGCATTAAACCATCCAAGCCCAGGAAGAAGGCTCTTAACTAGCAAAATGATTGGTTATAATTTAAAAATTACAATTTATATACTTTTTAACTTCAAATGTTCGTCTTGTCTAGCTCTGCATGTACTGTGTATTCCGGTTCAAGACAGTTAGGGTATGTCAAAAAACTCCAACTTCAAAATCGTCCTACAAACTCGTGGGAACCATAGAAGTCCACTACATAGAAAGAAATCCTGAAATGTTTTCCTCAAAAAACAATTTTTTTTACGACTGAAAAAAGAAAGACAGACATGAACATCTTGGATGACAAGTAAATTATCTGTACATTTTTGTTCTGGAAGTGAACAGAATATTTATTTTGTATGAACTGTATTTTGTATAAAAAAATCATTTACCATGTTTGTTGAAATACAGAAAAAAAACCACCCTTAGTGGCTTATGTAGTAAAATAGACAGTTCTATACAAACCAAGGAGTATCAGTCGAGGAGTTGCAGGTAGTTCAAGTGTCAAAATTTTGACCAGGAATTATTCTTACTAAGTATTCTATCACTTATTCTATCAAACTTGAATCCAAGCAATCCAAAATACAGCCAACATTAAAGAAACAAAAGAAACTCCCCTCAGAATAATTATGTACTAATTAGAACAAGCTTACCCAAATTTGCAAGCAGAACGTTACTGAAATAAATGTTTTGTCTAATATACATTGAAGGTATATTAGGCAATAAATGAAAAGTTAGCAAGTTCAAATTGATGATAATGAAATGATGATAATTTCAGCATGCTATGACAATCTGACTTTGATGCTACAGTATTTAAAGGCTTACTTTGCAGAAGAGATTATATCGTCATGTTTATTTGAACTTACCTTGTATTCGGGAAATATCTGAATCAAATCCAGCTCCACTCTATGATGCCGTTGGCACGTTACGGGTTTAACACTGAAATGAATGTAAAACAGTTACACAATTAGCATCCACAATTATTACAGTTATTTGCAATTGCAAATGTTTATTTTGTGTAAAGGGAGCAAGACTAATGTGCACTCACTGGTTAAGTCACAGGATGAATGCGGATGAAAATTCACATGCTCGCTTTCTGTTCCCAAAATACTGTTAAGTACTGTTTTCTTTCCTTCATGCAATAAATACGGTAAAATACCGTACTATTTTGTCTGTGTCATTTCATGAACCGTAAAATTCTGCCGTAATTAACAGCAATTTTTAAGAGTGCATGTGGGGAAATTTCCACTTTAAGACGTTTGATGGAGACGGGCCTGTGCAGGGTTTCTCTGTACATGTGAAAAGAGCAGGGATCCCTGGGATCTCACAAATCACCAGAGTGCTAGTCACTATTGGAGACTTAGTCATTGAGCTCACCAAGAAGCTGGTTATGGTCAACAGCGATATGTAAGATACTTCAATCTTAAACAGAAATATAATAACATCATTCAGCGTGACCTGTTGTATTGTTTTACTATGGTTTACTAACTCTTAATGAGTTGAATAACCCTTGCTTTTGTCCTACATCTCTTTCTTTCTCTGTATCTCACATTAGTGTAAAACTGCCACACTATGTAGCTGGTGTGATGCTTGAAGAAAACTCCATCTACATTAAACTTTATGCCAAACTAGGCCTCAGTGTCACGTGGAATAAAGATGACACTGTCATGGTAATATCTCCATTAACATTTATACACTGTGAAAAGAAAAATATTTTACTTTGAGATGAGAGAATAGTTTATGAGCTGGACTGGCTACTAGTGAAGTGGGCAGAAAACCAGCAAAAATGTATTTAGTGCAAGTCATTAGAAAATTTTCATTAGAAAATAGTGCATATTGCACTGGCTCGCAAGTCCTTTTCTAATCATCACTTTTCAGAGAGCCAAAGTCAGTTCAGTAGTAAAAATTCCATTTGCAAATGTAACACTTTATACAATAACAGACCCTGAATAATCATAAACTTATACCTGAATTAATACTTACATAAATATGTACTAATGCTGAATTACTGTAAGACATATACTAATCACAAACTAAAGAAGAGCTAACATTATAACGTGAGTCTTATGAATTCATGCATGAATAGTGACCACCACTACCATGTTTGTTAGTTAATGGTATGTCAAAGTCAGTCAAAGAAGCTTTGTCACTTCCATATATAGCTGATGCAGTACTCAGTGGAGTGAAACAACGTTCCTCCTAGACCAAAGGTGCTACACAAAGTACAGTGACGCAGACAGAGCTAAACAGATATAAAAACTAAACTATACTTAAGGTGCAATCTTTAGTAAAAACTAGACATACAAGAGAAGTGCACAGGATGACAAGACAAGACAGTGCAGACAAACAACATATAGACCGACTCTGTGCAAAAGAATAGTGTGTGTGTGCGTATGTGTGTGATCCTCTGGCTATATAACCTTGTCATGACAGTTTGTGGCAAGATTTAGAGAGCTTCCAGAAACCAACTGAGCGAGGGAATTGTTTGTCAGCTGATTTCTTTAGCTTTCTTCAGCTTGGGCTACAGCAAAAAAAAAACAAACAACTGAAGCTTTGCTGCTCTTGAACTGGCACAGGCCTATTGGTTTTTCTCACTCACATTCGAAGGCTTACTTCTCAGTGCATGAGAGAGGGGGCTTGTTAATATAAACAGCACAAATAGGCATCATATAGGTACATATTAATTATCCAAGTACACTCATCCACTATAGGTAATCCATAAGACTTACATATAGTATCTGTAAAGTAAGTTAAAGAAAAAAGAAAAGGGCCCATTACCTACAGGTGGTGGGATACTAACATTAATTTTATACTGTGTCTGTGAAGTGATTAGTTGTCACTAGGCAGCCTGGGCCTGAACACCAGAGGGAGCCATCGCCCGAATATTAACCATCTCTGCCCACTTCCGGTACAGAGGTGTATTTAAGCAGCATGCCACCTTCACTCAGTTGCGAAGCATTGTTTCCGTTTAGCGTTACTTGCCAAGCCTTGATTCAGTTCCTGTTTAGCTACTTCGTGTATGACCTTGCCTGTTTCTCTTTGCTACGAGTTTCGGATTTGCGTTTTTGACTAGTTTGCTGAGTGTTAGTTTTCTGGTACTTGACCCTTGCTTACGTTTCCTTGACTACGATTACCCGTCTTCTGTTCAATAAATCTGCTGATGGATTCTAATACACCGGTGCCTGACAAGTCCTTACAGAATTCTTCGCCAGAGATGAATCCAGTGGATATGCAAGCGGCGTTATGGCGACAGCGAGTCCTCATCCGAGTGTATCAAGAGGAAGTTGACTCCCTGAAAGCCGCGAATCAGCAACTCCAGCAACAGCCACGAGACCAAGCAGCCGCCGCTACGCCGGCACTCTATGTGCGCAGCGAACTTCCCCGTTTCGCCCTGCCGGAAAAGGTCGATGGATCCGCCGATCGCTGCCGGGGATTTCTACGTCAATGCGACAACTACTTTGCTCATCAACCAGAGGCATACGGCGACAAGAGAACCAGGTGCGCGTTTATTTTATCCCTGCTTACCGGTAGAGCGCTAGACTGGGCAGCAGCGGTTTGGGACTCTGATCCTCAAGTCAAAGCGTCCGCGGATTATTTCGCGAACTTAATCAAGGAGGTATTCGAATACCCGGCTGGAGGCAAGGATGTTTCCGTACAGCTGCTGGAGTTGCGCCAGGGAGTGGATACGGCCACGGATTACGCCATTAAATTCCGCACGCTGGCCGCGCAGTCTGGATGGAATGCGATAGCTCTCATGGTGTTCCGCGAAGGACTCAACCCGGAGTTACAAGCAGAGATGGCATGCTGCGACACCAACATGATGCTGTCACAATACATCTCCACAGCCATCCACCTAGATAACCTGCGCCGCCAACACCGACTCACAGCCACCGCCCCACATGTCATGCCGCACCGTATGATGGAGGCTCAGCAACACAGTGGATTTTTCTGAACCCATGCAACTGGGAAGGGCTCGAGTTACTGAGGAAGAGCGGGAACGACGCACCAGGCTCAACCTCTGCTTTTACTATGGGAAACCAGGCCACAGAGTGTTCCGATGCCCAGAGAAGCCAGCCACGTCGCAGGTAGAGACTATTGAATGATTTTCCAAGGTTTCTCTTCCTGCATTCTTGCTTCTCGCTAATTCTCAGTTCTATGTCACAGCGCTAATTGACTCTGGTTCGGCGGTCAACCTCATGGACTGTAGTCTGGTGCGCGATCTCCACATCCCCACGGTCCTATGCATACCTCCACTCTGAGTGACCGCCATTAACGACCAACCCATTGGAGGAGGCCTCATCTCTCTTCAAACTCAACCCATTGAGTTCCAACTCGGATTATTCCATCCTGAACAGTTATCGTTCTTTGTCATCTCTTCCCCATCCAACCCCATAGTCCTGGGCCTACCCTGGCTGCAGCGCCATGACCCTGATATCTCCTGGAGGGACGGTGACATCCGTAGGTGGGCCCCTTTCTGTATAAAGAATTGTTTTCTGAAGCACACACCTCAACCATGCCTCACTACATCTGTTGAAAGCCCAGGTACATCCAGCCTTAGTTCACTCCCTCAGGAATATTACGATCTACGAGAGGTTCTCAGTAAGGAGAAAGCGACCAGGCTTCCACCGCACAGACCATGGGATTGAGCCATTGAGCTCCTCCCCAACACCACACCACCCAAGAGTCGAGTCTACCCCCTCTCCATTCCGGAAAAAAAGGCCATGGAGGACTACGTCAAAGAGGCCCTCACGGCTGGTTATATCCGACCCTCTACATCACCGGCTGCTGCAGGTTTTTTCTTTGTGGAGAAAAAGGACGGAGGTCTACGGCCATGCATTGACTACCGAGGTTTGAACGCCATCACCGTGCCTTACCCCTATCCTCTCCCGTTAGTTCCAGCTGCCCTCGAACAGCTACAAGGAGCTAAAGTATTTACTAAGCTCGATCTGAGCAGTGCGTATAACCTGATCAGGATGAAGGAGGGAGATGAATGGAAGACTGCTTTTCACACGACAAATGGACACTGAGTATTTAGTCATGCCGTATGGACTTACCAATGCCCCCGCAGTTTTTCAATCCATGATTAACGAAATATTCAGAGACATGCTCCACAGTCACGTTATAGCTTACATCGACAACATACTGATTTACTCATCCGACCATGACCAACACATTTCTCACGTTCGAGCCGTCCTTCACCGTCTCGCAGACCACAACCTCTTTGTAAAACTGGAAGAGTGTGTATTCCACTGCTCCTCCATAACGTTTCTGGGGTATGTGATTTCTCAAAATGGAGTGGAAATGGACCAGTCCAAAGTGGCAGCTATCACGTCTTGGCTGGAACCCACCAGTATTAAGGAGCTACAACGGGGTTCGCAAACTTTTACCGCCGTTTCATCCGGAATTATAGCACCATAGCCAGTCCTTTGACCTCGTCGCTGAAAAGAAACCCACAGAAATTAAGGTGGACTGACCAAGCCAGGACAGCCTTCAACAGGCTCAAGCTGAGCTTCTCCTCCGCCCCCATACTCCGACACCCGCGACCTGACCTGCCTTTCACCGTGGAGGTGGACGCCTCTAACTGCGGAGTAGGGGCAGTACTTTCTCCACACCAGCCAGAGTCGGGCAAACTGCACCCATGCGCCGCCTTCTCCCGCAAACTCACACCAGCGGAGATGAATTATGATGTGGGTAACAAGGAACTGCTAGCCATGAAGTCTGCCCTAGAGAAGTGGAGACATTGGTTGGAGGGGGCTATTCACCCGTTTCTCATTCTCACTGATCACCGGAACCTTGCGTATCTTCATGAAGCTAAACGCCTGAACTCACGCCAAGCCAGGTGGGCACTGTTCTCACGATTCAAGTTCACAGTCACCTATCGTCCGGGGTCCAAGAATGGTAAAGCTGACGCGCTCTCCAGAATCCATGAGGTCAGCGAGTCTTCCTCACACCCGGATACCATCCTCCCACCTTCTGTTCTAGTAGCCCCCATACGTTGGGATTTCATGAGGGAAATCGAACAGGCCTACACCTCAGAGGCACCACCCCCGAACTGTCCTCCTTCCAAGCGTTTCGTGCCCACAGCTCTGTCAGAGACTGATCAGGTGGACCCACGAAAGCCCCAGTACAGGCTACCCAGGCATACACCGCATGACCCGGTTGCTACGTCAAACCTTTTGGTGGCCTTCTCTTAACCAGGATGGGGAGGGGTTCGTACGCTCATGCTCCTTTTGTGCCCAGTCTCAGACCGGCTGCCATTTGCCGGAGGGCCTGTTGGAACCGTTACCTATCCCGCGCTGTCCCTGGTCTCACATTTCCATAGATTTCCTCACCGACCTCCCCGATTCGCAGAGTTTCACAACCATCATGGTAGTCAGTCGTCGACCGGTTCTCCAAGGCGTGTAAACTCGTCCCCATGAGAGGCTTACCTAAATCTATGGAAACCGCCGTGGCCATCTTTCAGAACGTGTTCCGTAATTTTGGCCTCCCGGAGGACATGGTGTCGGACCGTGGCACCCAGTTTACCTCCAGAGTCTGGCAGGAGTTCTGCAAACAATTGGGGATCAAGGTTAGTCTGAGCTCTGGGTATCATCCCCAATCCAACGGTCAAGCCGAACGCCTGAATCAAGAGCTGGGAAGGTTCCTGAGAGCATACTGCAGCAAACACCACCACAGGTGGAGCGAGTTCCTCCCGTGGGCCAAATATGCCCAGAACTCTTTGACTCATTCCTCCACGGGACTTATGCCATTCCAATGTGTATTAGGCTATCAACCACCGCTGTTCCCTTGGTCCGGAGAGCCCTCCGACATCCCCGCGGTAGATGAGTGGTCCAAGCGCAGCCAGGAGACCTGGGAAAGAGCCCATGTCCGCCTACAGAGGGCGATTCGACGGCAGGTTATTCAAGCCAACCGTCGATGTCAGCCACACCCAGCCTACCGGGTGGGGCAAAGGGGTTTGGTTGTCCACACGTAACCTGAAACTGAAACTACCCTGCCATAAACTCAGCCCGAAATTCATAGGTCCTTTCAAGATTGTTCGCCAGATAAATCCGGTCTCTTATCGCCTTGAACTGCCCGCCTCATATCGCATCTCGCCCACGTTTCATGTGTCTCTGCTCAAGCCTCATCACGGACCCCAGACTACGAACCCCACTGCTCACAAACCTCCCCCTCCCCTGGACGTTGATGGCTCCCTCGCCTACCGAGTTAACACCATTTTGAACTCACGTCGCCAGGGCAGTCGCTTCCAATACTTGGTGGACTGGGAGGGGTACGGCCCCGAGGAGCGCTGCTGGGTCAATGCTCGTGACATCCTGGACCCAGCACTCAGGAGTTTCACCAAAACATTCCCCACAGACCTGCTCCTCACCCGAGGGGGCGCCCTCGACGACGAACACCTGGAGGTGTTTCTAGACGGGGGGGTTCTGTCACTAGGCAGCCTGGGCCTGAACACCAGAGGGAGCCATCGCCCGAATATTAACCATCTCTGCCCACTTCCAGTACAGAGGTGTATTTAAGCAGCATGCCACCTTCACTCAGTTGCGAAGCATCGTTTCTGTTTAGCGTTACTTGCCAAGCCTTGAATCAGTTCCTGTTTAGCTACTTCGTGTATGACCTTGCCTGTTTATTCTCTTTGCTACGAGTTTCGGATTTGCGTTTTTGACTAGTTTGCTGAGTGTTAGTTTTCTGGTACTTGACCCTTGCTTACGTTTCCTTGACTACGATTACCTGTCTTCTGTTCTTCAATAAATCTGCTGATGGATTCTAATACACCGGCGCCTGACGAGTCCTTACATTAGTAGTAGATTTATCACTCACACACAACGTGACAAAAGTTTACTTAAACCATGTTTGATATCAAACACAAACTTCTATATGTTCAATATTTATTTTGATATAATGACCGAACAACTAATAGCAGTGTTACAGTAGCTAATGCTCCACCCTCATCAGCATTTCAGAATTGTGTATAAGCGCCATTTTCGTGTAGTAGTGGGACCAGTGGCCTCACATCCATGGGATGTACAAAGATGTCAAAAATATGGCTATTGAGTTGGCTTTTAATACTAACTGGACTGCAGTCAACGCAACAATCAGGTTGGAGAGACTTTGGAATTTAGTTTGTTATAATTTATATTGTGTCTGATTGCTGTTAATATTACTAAGTCATGTTTAATAAATGGAAAAATTTAATTTTTACAAAGTACAATTTATTACAATTTAAATAATTATGTCTGTTAAAGGTTGTGATTCCTGTTGGGATTATTTATTTACATGTTACTGTGCACTATTCAATATAATTAACAGTAAATAGCTTAAAGATTACCCAAGGAATTTATTGAATTTTTTTAAGACACTTTTATTGTATATTAAATAAATGTACAAATTAAAGTATATGCTATTTTAACTAAAATATAGTGCTGGTGAAATATTTAACATTGAATTACAGGTAAAATTATATATATATATATATATATATATATATATATATATATATATATATATATATATATATATATATATATATATATATATATATACACACACAAAATATTATATTATATATATATATATATATATATATATATATATATATATATATATATATATATATATATATATATATATATAATATGTATATATATGTATATATATATATATATACACACACACATATATACACACACACACACACTATATTGCCAAAAGTATTCGCTCACCTGCCTTGAGTCGCATATGAACTTAAGTGACATCCCATTCCTAATCCATAGGGTTCAATATGACGTGGGTCCACCCTTTGCAGCTATAACAGCTTCAACTCTTCTGGGAAGGCTGTCCACAAGGTTTAGGAGTGTGTTTATGGGAATTTTTGACCATTCTTCCAGAAGCGCATTTGTGAGGTCACACACTGATGTTGGACGAGAAGGCCTGGCTCTCAGTCTCCGCTCTAATTCATCCCAAAGGTGTTCTATCGGGTTGAGGTCAGGACTCTGTGCAGTCCAGTCAAGTTCATCCACACCAGACTCTGTCATCCATGTCTTTATGGACCTTGCTTTGTGCACTGGTGCACAGTCATGTTGGAAGAGGAAGGGGCCAGCTCCAAACTGTTCCCACAAAGTTGGGAGCATGGAATTGTCCAAAATGTCTTGGTATGCTGAAGCATTCAGAGTTCCTTTCACTGGAACTAAGAGGCCAAGCCCAGCTCCTGAAAAACAACCCCACACCATAATCCCCCCTCCACCAAACTTTACACTTGGCACAATGCAGTCAGACAAGTACCAATCTCCTGGCAACCGCCAAACCCAGACTCGTCCATCAGATTGCCAGATGGAGAAGCGTGATTCGTCACTCCAGAGAACGCGTCTCCACTGCTCTAGAGTCCAGTGGCGGCGTGCTTTACACCACTGCATCCGATGCTTTGCATTGCACTTGGTGATGTATGGCTTGGATGCAGCTGCTCGGCCATGGAAACCCATTCCATGAAGCTCTCTGCGCACTGTTCTTGAGCTAATCTGAAGGCCAGATGAAGTCTGGAGGTCTGTAGCGATTGACTCTGCAGAAAGTTGGCGACCTCTTCGCACTATGCCCCTCAGCATCCGCTGACCCCGCTCCGTCAGTTTACATGGCCTACCACTTCGTGGCTGAGTTTCTGTCGTTCCCAAACACTTCCACGTTCTTATAATACAGCTGACTGGAATATTTAGGAGCGAGGAAATTTCACAACTGGATTTGTTGCACAGGTGGCATCCTATCACAGTTCCACCCTGGAATTCACTGAGCTCCTGAGAGCGACCCATTCTTTCACAAATGTTTGTAAAAACAGTCTGCATGCCTAGGTGCTTGATTTTATACACCTGTGGCCATGGAAGTGATTGGAACACCTGATTCTGATTATTTGGATGGGTGAGCGAATACTTTTGGCAATATAGTGTGTTATATATATATATATATATATATATATATATATATACACACACACACATATATACATACACACACATACATATATACACACATTATATATGTGTGTGTGTAATGTATATGCACACACTATATATAAAGTGTGTGTGTGTAATATATATATATATACATATATATATACACACACACACTATATAAAGTGTGTATATATATATATATATATATATATATAGTGTGTGTGTGTGTAATTATATGTATATATATGAATTACACACACAATATATATATATATAGTGTGTGTGTGTGTAATTATATATATATATATATATATATATATATGAATTACACACACACACACACACACATATATATATATATATACACACACATACACACATACATACAAATCTTTCTATTTTGTTTTGCAGTGTTCTTGCAAACAAACATGGACATGATGACTAACAGTGCCATAAGTAAACAATTTCTGTTTCTTCCAAATTTACACTACTGATGATTGTCTAAAGTAATGCCAAACTTAACACTAAGCAACTGTTCACAGGTTCTGCTCATAATGGACAGGTGTGCAGTACTTGGGGAAACTTCCACTACTCCACATTTGATGGTGAATTCTTCCAGTTGCCCTACGCCTGTAACTACATACTTACCACCATGTGTGACAGTACCCGGTCTGACTTCAACATCCAGATGAGGAGGGAATACATTGGTGGCGTCGCTGCAATTAGATCTTTTAACATGAAGCTGGAAGGGACAGTAATTATGCTTCACGAAGGCAACATTACCATGGACAACAAAGTGTGAGTATTTTTGTCACTGCAAAGATATTATAAACAGGTTGTGTCTTGAGTGTATTTGCTGATAATTTTTTCAGCGTCATGTTCTCATGAATACTCAATTCAAAGCCATACCCTCCTTATGTGATGTTTAACATTTTCTTGAACATTTCTACACAGATTGACTATCCCAGGCTATTATAATGGAATTCGGGTTGAGAAAGTGACCAATTACATTAAAATCAGCTCCAAGCTAGGAGTGACAGTGTTTTGGGATGAAGACAACTCTCTCTCGGTACAGTTTGATTTTTATTTCAGTTACAATATATGCAGGTCAGCAGTAAGACATTTTGTAACCGTTAATATACTGATGATAGGTTAGATAGGATAGATGATAAGATTAATCCTCAACTGCCCAGATGTTTGCTTGCGTGATACAACATTTAACTTCACTTTGCCTGACTCTTTCAAAGATTACACCCAAACTCTGTTGGCACATGTAAAGTTTGTTTACACACAAATAGTGGAAGGAAAACATTAAACAGGATGTCACACTCTAATCAAATAGAGAAGTCTTTTTTAATGAATTTTAAAGGAAAA